>NC_056441.1:86328037-86440537 GCF_018296145.1 Oncorhynchus tshawytscha
TTAGGGGGGATTTGGACTGCATCACTTTACAACTGTTACGCCTGCTTCCCCACTCCCGACACGCTACCCCCCGGTGCCAGAACGCGACACGCTCCCCCGGTGCCCGAGGGCGACACGCTCCCCAGCACTCCTGCCATCATCATTACGCACACCTTTCTCCTGCCACGGGCATCAGCGATTTATTGGACTCACCTGGACTCACCTCTGTCATTACCTTCCCTATATCTGTCTGGTTCCCTCACTCTGTTCCCTGCTTCTACATTAATGTCCATATGTCCTTATATACCCGTGTGCTGACGCTGTTACTGTCTTGTTCCCTGTCTGTTCCGGATTAAATGTTTGACTCCCCGTACCTGCTTCTCATCTCCGGCGTCGGTCCTTACAACAACTGCTTTGATTTACTCTTCTTGAAAGAGTAAACAGCTGACTTCTGGAAGTGCTCCCAGACGGAATAATCTCTGGCCAGATGCTTTTATGACACTGTTTTTTTATTGAAGTGTTTTTATGACACTGCCTTTTTGTGACTTCAACTCGTTTTTATTGAAGTGTTTGAAACAAGTGTGTTCTCCAACGCTCTAGAGGCCTTTTTGTGACTTCAACTTGTGTTTTAGCAGTGACTCGTTCTCCAACGCTCTAGAGGCCTTTTTGTGACTTCAACTCGTGTTTTAGCAGTGACTCGTTCTCCAACGCTCTAGAGGCCTTTTTGTGACTTCAACTCGTGTTTTTTTAGGTCCTGAAGATGAGCTACAACAGAGTGAAGGAGATCAACAAGGACATCTTCCAAGGCCTGGAGGGACTGTTACGACTCCACATGGACCACAACCGCATCGAATTCATCAACCCGGAGGCGTTCTACGGTCTCACCATGTTACAGCTGGTCCACCTGGAGGGCAACCTGCTCCAGCAGCTCCACCCGGATACCTTCATCACGCTGAGGCACAGCCAAGTGTTCAAGGTGTCCTCCGTCAGGAACATCCACCTGTCTGATAACCTCCTCGCCAGCTTACCCAAAGACGTCTTCACTGGCTGCTCTCAGCTGGAGAATGTCTATCTCCACGGCAACCCCTGGTCCTGCGACTGTCGCATGGCTTGGTTCCCAGAGTGGGCGGAGAGAAATGCAGGTAAAGATATAGTACATTTCTGTCTGCAACATTCTGAATGTTTCACTAAACTGAGTAGGCCCCCCAGTTCTGTTGCCAATTACTATACATAAAAATGTATCATAAATTGGAATAAACCAGGGAAGACCAGGGTACATCTGGTGGAATCTCTACACGCATGAATTTATACCATGAAACAGAGTGAAAAACATTTATTAATTCAGTAAAGTGATGTTGCGTGGGACAACCTCCAACAGGAAAACCATGCCTGTCCAACGAAGACAGATAAATCTTTCTTGGGGACAGATTGTTGGAAACACAGCTGTTTCACTTTTTTCAATCTCAGCGTGACATATAGTACTTAAAATGGCTAAAAGGTGGGAACAAAGGCTCTACTGTTTCATCAAATGATGACATAAGCAAATGTAAATATATCTCCAGATACTCATTGATTATGTCTTAATACCAACTGTGATTTAGAATAGTATCATAAACAACATTTTGAAGGAGTGTGAAAACATGGAAATGATTAAATCATGACATAAAAATGTAAATCTAAATTCAACGATGAACTTGTTTTTCAGCTGTGCTGAAATGTAAGCGAGACAGAAAGTTTGCCAGAGGTCAGGCCTGCCCCATCTGTGAGACCCCCGCTCCCTCTAGAGGCAAGAGCCTAACCCAGCTTCCCCGTGATGCCTTCACCTGTACCAAGCCCTGGATCCACCCCCATCTGAAGCAGAGGAACATCAGCCTGGACGAGGGGGATTACACCCCTGTCTCCCCCCGGGACTTCATAGCTCCCATTGGATCTCTGCAGATGAATCTGACAGCTCAGTTCCACAATGACGCTAGCCTTACCTGCACAGTCCAGAGACCATCAGCCATGGAGAACCTGACTCTAACCCAGGTTGAGGAGGGGGAGAAGAACGTGACAATGCTCTCCACCACCATCTCTACATGGCTGGTTTGTAATATTGACTATGAGCACATCCAACAGCTCTGGCGCATCCTGGCTACGTACAGTGACGTTCCCATGAGGCTAGAGAGAGGGTTGATGCTCTCCAGGACCCCAGACATGATCTACAAGTACAGCCAGATCAGACCAAAGGAGGGACATGATGAAATCCACACAGACATTGAGGCTGAGATTAAGGCTTCACCTGCGTGGTTGATGCAAGGAGAGGTCAACTTTCAGCTGGACCGCACTACAACCACATTCTCCACCTTGCACATTAAGTACAGGTCAGTGGTCAACCTGC
Organism: Oncorhynchus tshawytscha; assembly: GCF_018296145.1. NCBI lineage: Eukaryota > Metazoa > Chordata > Actinopteri > Salmoniformes > Salmonidae > Oncorhynchus > Oncorhynchus tshawytscha. The sequence continues at coordinate 86,330,397 of NC_056441.1, forward strand.
GTGTGGAGAACAAGGTGTCACAGAGGAGGGACCGTTACAGCTGGACCATCATCAAACGAGACAACCAGACCCAGACTGAGCACTCTGTCCTCATAGGTGGGGTCCTACAGTACACAATGTGTCGTGGATGGGTAGAAATGTGCCCATATAATGTATATATTTATTATTTATTTACCTTTATTTAACTAGGCAAGTCAGTTAAGAACAAATACTTATTTTCAATGACGGCCTAGGAACAGTGGGTTAACTGCCTGTTCAGGGGCAGAACGACAGATTTGTACCTTGTCAGCTCGGGGGTTTGAACTAGTCCAATGCGCTAACCACTAGGCTACCCTGCCGCCCCATATACTGTAACATACTTTCAAGAGCAACAATATAGCAATGTGCATTGGATAAAAAAATAAATACAAAAAAAAAGATATTGATGTGATTCTTGTTGTGATTTTAAGGTGGGGTGGTGGAGCTCAACTGCAAAACCTTTGGGGAACCAAAACCCTCTGTAGAGTGGATCTTATCGGACGGCAGTAAGGTGCGGGCACCCTACTCCAGCGAAGACCGCAGGATAGTGATCACCGCTGATGGCAGGCTGACCCTGAGAGGAACAGACACCTCAGACACTGGGCTTTACCGCTGCATCACCACTAACTACCTGGACGCAGACGTGCTCAGCTTCCGGGTCACCGTGCTGTCTCCCGATGTGGAGGAGGAGGAGGTCAACGGGGTCAAGCTCTCACGGCCTCTGGGCCAGAGCCTGGTTCTAGACTGTGGGTCCACAGGCAACCCTGATGCCTCGGTCCAGTGGATTCTACCTGACCACACAGTGCTGGATAAATCCTATGGGAACAGGAAGCTCTATAGGAATGGGACTCTAGGAATAAAAGATCTGACCTCCAGAGACCGGGGATTTTACAGGTGTCTCAATGCTAACTACCTGGGGGTGGACCTGTTGACGTCCCAAGTGACAGTCACTGGGGAGGGGTCCAGGAAGGTGACAGTGGTGGATAGAGAGGGGTCAGGGGCGGAGGCTTTGGTTGAGGTTGACGGGGCCATAGAGGAGAGGGAGGATTCCCACAGTGAGGTCCCTTCCTCCAGCCCCTCTGACAGAACTATCCAGGAGTCCAGGACCATCACATCAGACAGGCCCTACCCCAGACTCAGGTCTTCCTCTCAGGGCAGAGGATCAGTGGGCTCTTGGGGGAGAAGGAGGAGCCCAGCCAGCAGCAGACGCATATGGAGCAACAGGAGGGTATTTGATCAAGCCTCCAGGAAAGTAGACCTCCAGAGATTTGCAGAGTTCATGAAGAAGGCCCAAGGTGGTTCAACAACAAAGACAAAGAGTGCGAAAGAAAAAGGAGATTCAGAGGCTGACATGTCTGGGGACCGGGATGCTGGATCTGGGGAGGGTCTGTCTCATGAAGACGGACTCATTGTTTTACCAAGCAGCGTCATGCCAACCACAGATTCTCCAGATGAAAGTATGATGGGTGTAACTGCAAGCATAGAGAATTTAAACAATCAGAATAATGTCATGGCAACCACCGACAACAGTGAAACCAGTGTCATGAGGACCATGGAGATCCCAGATGACAGTCGGACTAGTTTCACTGTAACAACAGAAAATACTGACAGAGTGACAACAGTGACGACAGATTCATACACCCGGTCAGACGCCACACCCATCGAGTCCACATTCACCCACAGCAGCCACAGCACAGGAAGTATCAATGAAACTCAGGGTGAGGCCGTCTTTCAATACAGCCCCAGAATTAGTGGGTCTAGTGGTGAGTCATACTCTTTGGAGAGGAACACGACAGTACCTCTGAGACAACCCGTCACGCTACTCCTCGCCGTGACCAACACCACAGACGAGACACAGATCCTGTTCTCCAGAGAAACACCTGCAGAACCAGATAGCGCCGCCCCGGTGGAGGTATCGCTCCTCACCGACCCCAATGTCACCCCCATGATGGACAGTCCCAGATCACCCAACAGAGAGCCTGAGATCCACACAGCCACTGACCCAGACAGCCAGACCACCTTCACCGCAGTCACCACCACAGAGAGAGAGCAGGATGAGATCACCTTCCACACCACCCAGAGGATCAAGTCCCCCCGTCTGCCTGCAGGCTCCACCATCATCTCCCGCCAACAGATCCATATCATCCCTCCTATGAAGGGCAGAGGAGGAGGAGGAAGAGGAGGGGGCCGGAGGAGGAACTTCCCTGGCAGGAGGAGGTTCATCAAGCCCAACCGGATCACAGACATCCAGTCCATCCTGAACAAACTCAAACAGCCTAACATTGTGAAGAAGCAAGGCAGCAGCACAGTACCCAACACTATGGAGCTGACCACGGGTAAGTTATGTCATGTTGTTGAAATATGTACTGTTGTTTCTTGTCTTTGATGTTGACAGTATCTTTGTTGACAGACTTGAGCAATGAGGAAGAGCCAAAAGATGATGATGGTGATGAGGATGAGGATAGCCATGATGATGATGATGATGATGATGGCGATGATAGCCATGATGATGATGATAGCTATGTTGATGGTGATGATGCTGATGATGATAGCCATGATGATGGTGATGATGATGGTGATGATAGCCATGATGATGATGATGATGATGATGATAGCCATGATGATGATGATGGTGATGGTGATGATAGCCATGATGATGATGATAGTGATGATAGCCATGATGATGATGATGGTGATGATAGCCATGATGATGATGATGATGATGATAGCCATGATGATGATAATGATAGTGATGATAGCCATGATGATGATGAGGATGATAGCCATGATGATGATGATGATGATCAAATCAAATTTATTTATATAGCCCTTTGTACATCAGCTGATATCTCAAAGTGCTGTACAGAAACCCAGCCTAAAACCCCAAACAGCAAGCAATGCAGGTGTAGAAGCACTGTGGCTAGGAAAAACTCCCTAGAAAGGCCAAAACCTAGGAAGAAACCTAGAGAGGAACCAGGCTATGTGGGGTGGCCAGTCCTCTTCTATCTGTGCCGGGTGGAGATTATAACAGAACATGGCCAAGATGTTCAAATGTTCATAAATGACCAGCATGGTCGAATAATAATAAGGCAGAACAGTTGAAACTGGAGCAGCAGCACGGCCAGGTGGACTGGGGACAGCAAGGAGTCATCATGTCAGGTAGTCCTAGGGCATGGTCCTAGGGCTCAGGTCCTCCGAGAGAGAGAAAGAAAGAGAGAATTAGAGAGAGCATATGTGGGGTGGCCAGTCCTCTTCTGGCTGTGCCGGGTGGAGATCATAACAGAACATGGCCAAGATGTTCAAATGTTCATAAATGACCAGCATGGTCGAATAATAATAAGGCAGAACAGTTGAAACTGGAGCAGCAGCACGGCCAGGTGGACTGGGGACAGCAAGGAGTCATCATGTCAGGTAGTCCTGGGGCATGGTCCTAGGGCTCAGGCCCTCCAAGAGAGAGAGAGAAAGAGAGAATTAGAGAACGCACACTTAGATTCACACAGGACACCGAATAGGACAGGAGAGGTACTCCAGATATAACAAACTGACCCTAGCCCCCCGACACATAAACTACTGCAGCATAAATACTGGAGGCTGAGACAGGAGGGGTCAGGAGACACTGTGGCCCCATCCGAGGACACCCCCAGACAGGGCCAAACAGGAAGGATATAACCCCACTCACTCTGCCAAAGCACAGCCCCCACACCACTAGAGGGATATCTTCAACCACCAACTTACCATCCTGAGACAAGGCCGAGTATAGCCCACAAAGATCTCCGCCATGGCACAACCCAAGGGGGGGCGCCAACCCAGACAGGATGACCACATCAGTGAATCAACCCACTCAGGTGACGCACCCCTTCCAGGGACGGCATGAGAGAGCCCCAGTAAGCCAGTGACTCAGCCCCTGTAATAGGGTTAGAGGCAGAGAATCCCAGTGGAAAGAGGGGAACCGGCCAGGCAGAGACAGCAACCACCATGGAAGGGCAATTTTGGGGCTTCACCATGTTTCATTGAAATGTACAGCTGTGTGTCATCCGCATAGCAGTGAAAGTTAACATTATGTTTTCGCATAACATTCCCAAGAGGTAAAATATATAGTGAAAACAATAGTGGTCCTAAAACGGAACCTTGAGGAACACCGAAATTTACAGTTGATTTGTCAGAGGACAAACCATTCACAGAGACAAACTGATATCTTTCCGACAGATAAGATCTAAACCAGGCCAGAACTTGTCCATGTAGACCAATTTGGGTTTCCAATCTCTCCAAAAGAAGATCGATGGTGTCAAAAGCAGCACTAAGGTCTAGGAGCACGAGGACAGATGCAGAGCCTCGGTCCGATGCCATTAAAATGTCATTTACCAAAAGTGCCGTCTCAGTGCTATAATGGGGTAAAACCAGACTGAAGCATTTCGTATACATTGCTTGTCTTCAGGAACGAGGCAACAGCCTTTTCTAAAAATTTTGAGAGGAATGGAAGAGATAGGCCCATAGTTTTTTATATTTTCTGGGTCAAGGTTTGGCTTTTTCAAGAGAGGCTTTATTACTGCCACTTTTAGTGAGTTTGGTACACATCCGGTGGATAGAGAGCTGTTTATTATGTTCAACATAGGAGGGCCAAGCACAGGAAGCAGCTCTTTCAGTAGTTTAGTTGGAATAGGGTCCAGTATGCAGCTTGAAGGTTTAGAGGCCATGATTATTTTCATCATTGTGTCAAGAGATATAGTACTAAAACACTTGAGTGTCTCCTTTGATCCTAAGTCCTGGGAGAGTTGTGCAGACTCAGGACAACTGAGCTTTGAAGGAATACGCAGATTTAAAGAGGAGTCCGTAATTTGCTTTCTAATAATCATAATCTTTTCCTCAAAGAAGTTCATGAATTTATCACTGCTAAAGTGAAAGTCATCCTCTCTTGGGGAATGCTGCTTTTCAGTTAGCTTTGCGACAGTATCAAAAAGGAATTTCGGATTGTTCTTATTTTCTTCAATTAAGTTAGAAAAATGGGATGATCGAACAGCAGTAAGGGCTTTCCAAGCTAGTTGGAATGATAATGATAGTGATGATAGCCATGATGATGATGGCGATGCTGATGATAGCCATGATGATGATGATTGTTATTGTTGTTGCTTTTTCAGACTGTGACTGTGATGAAGATGAGAAGAAGATAGGTGGTCAGCGGGTCGTCACACCAACAACATCTCCTAAAACTCCCAACGTCCCTTGCTCCTCTCTAGGAAGAACAGAGAGACCGACCACCACATACTCAACAGAATCCCCCACCACAACCACCCAGCCCACCTCCACTCACTCTCAGTCCCCCACCACCACCCAGCCCACCTCCACTCACTCTCAGTCCCCCACCACCACCCAGCCCACCTCCACTCACTCTCAGTCCCCCTCCACCACCCAGCCCACTTCCTCTCACTCTCAGTCCAGAGGTGAGGTATCCAGCAGCTACATGACCTCCACTAATGCCCGAGAGTCTGACCCAACACACAACCCTATGACGAGCACAACAGATGAACCAACAACCTCCACCATCACAACCACAATTGCCTCCAAGATCATCTGGGGCAAGCTGTTTCTGAACAGGGACAGGCAGAGGGAAATAGTCAACAGACTACATAAACCAGCCAGGCCCTCAACCACCCCAGAGGGCTCAACAATAGTCCAACCAACCACCACCACAACTACAACCACAAACGCACTTCCCACCCAGCGGTCTCTGGCTGAACCTGTGACAGAGTCACCGTCTAGAGCAGGTAAACACAGAGAGACCCCAGAAATCTCATCAGACGATGACTATGGAGATTCATTGCCTGACTCTGAGGCCTCGACCACACCTCAGCCTGGCACTAGCCGTGGAACTACAACCCCAGCCTGGCACTACAGATACTCCCCCACCACAGAGTCTTCCCCAGACACCCAGACCATCGCCTCCCCACCTGCCCCAAGAGAAGACACAGATGAGGCCTCGTCCTCTGTGTCTGAATCTGGAGGGTCAGCGGGGTACCTATCCCGTAGATTTGGGGGAAACCGGAGGCCAAATGGAGGGTCAGGGGGGTACCTATCCCGTAGATTTGGGGGAAACCGGAGGCCAAATGGAGGGTTAGGGGGCAGGAGGCCTTTCAGGGGCAGGAGGCCTCTAAAAAAAAACATAACAACTACGGAAGCCCCCAGCACCACCATAGAATCAACAGAGCCTTCAACCACTATGGAGACCACCATGGAGACCACCACATATCCCACAGAAACCACCATGGAAACCACCATGGAGACCACCATGGAGACCACCACATATCCCATAGAAACCACCATGGAGACCACCACATATCCCGTAGAAGCCACTATGGAAACCACCATGGAGACCACCACATATCCCACAGAAACCACCATGGAGACCACCATGGAGACAACCACATATCCCTTAGAAACCACCATGGAGACCACCATGGAGACCACCACATCTCCCACAGAAACTACCATGGAGACCACCATGGAGACTACCACATATCCCATAGAAACCACCATGGAGACCACCATGGAGACCACCATGGAGACCACCATGGAGACCACCACATCTCCCACAGAAACCAGTATGGAGACCACCATGGAGACCACCACATATCCCACACATACCGTCTCCGTCTCCAACCCCCTGTACAAGCCGTCCAGAGAATCAGATAGGTCTGCAGTGACTGTGTCCACTGACATGACCACCGTGGGAGAAACCACCACAGATTCCGACTCATACGATAATGAGAACTGGACAGATGAGATGAAGTCCTCCACTAACCGTCCACGAGCCTACACTTCCACCACCAGGCCCAGAATGACCTCTCCCACAACTTATCCAACCACCACCTCAAGGCCTTACACTACATCATCAACGCGCGTCCAGACTAACATAGACCCCATCAGAGTGAACACTAACATCAGGCTCCCGTCAGGGAGAGACAGCCGTTACCAAATCACACAGAGACCCATGATCAGGAGAACCAGGCCCAAGGTGTCCAGTAACAGGGCCAGCAGTGGCCCAGACAAGACCCTGACCTTTGACACACTGACTATTCTGGAAGCAGAGCAGGGGCACGCCAAAGCCCCCTATAGCAGCAGGGACATAGACGATGCCATCTCCAACGCCTATACCCACATCACCAGCTATGATACGACAACGGCTAACATTGTGGGCTTTGAGCGGTCCACCAAGGACATGCTCACCAAGCCCAGGATCGTGGGAGGCAACGCTGCCAGCTTCACTGTCCTGTCCAACTCAGACGCCTTCCTGCCCTGTGAGGCCGCGGGCAGTCCTGAACCCACCATCAGCTGGAAACGCTTCTCTTCAAGCACTGGTATGGAAAATAACAGGATATAGATATTAAGAATGTTATAAAGCTACTTTGGAATGAAGCTATAATGTATGTGCATTTATATATTCTCTCTCGCTCCCGCCATCTCTTTCCATCTCTTTCTCTCTCTCTCTCCATATCTCTCTCCATCTCTATTTCTCCCATATCTCTCTCTCTTTCCATCTTTCTCTTTTTCCATCTCTCTCTCTCTCTCTCTCTCTCTCTCTATTCCTCTCGCTCATCTTTCTCTCCATATCTCTCTCTCCACATCTCTCTCTCCATCTCTTTTTTCCCCATATCTCTCTCTTTCTCCATCTCTCTCTTTTTCCAACTCTCTTCCTCTCTATACCATTGTCCCTCTTCCTCCCTCTCTCGCTCCCTTTCAGGAAGCACAATGACCATCAACGGCAAGATGAGCAAGTTTGAAGTGTTCCCGAACGGCACTCTATCCATCCAGAACGCAAACATCAAAGACCGTGGTCAATACCTCTGCCTGGCTGAGAATGATCAGGGGTCGGACAAGCTCCTGGTCACCCTGTCCGTAGTGGCCTACCCCTCACGCATCCTGGAGCCCAAGGTACGGGAGATCAAATCCCACTCTGGGAAGACAGTGGAGATGAAGTGCAAGGTGGAGGGCCGCCCCACCCCTCTGGTCTCCTGGATCCTGGCCAACCGCACCCAAGTCAGGGGCCACAACTCGGGTTCCAGAGTGTCAGTGACCCCAGAGGGCACTCTGCTCATCAAGCAGGTGTCTGTGTATGACCGGGGCCACTACAAGTGCATCGCCAGTAACCCAGCAGGAGCCGACACTGCAACTGTCAGACTGCAGGTGGTGGCAGCACCTCCTGGTATCCTGGAGGCCAAACGACAGCAGGTCCAGACCGGTGTGGGTCAGAGCCTGTGGTTACCCTGTACCGCTCAGGGCAGCCCGCAGCCCACCGTGCACTGGGTCCTCTATGATGGAACGGCAGTGCGGCCCCTGAAGCCCTCTGTGGACCCCAGGGTGTCTGTGTCCACTAACGGGACGCTCCACCTGACCAATACGGCCGCCACGGACAGTGGGAAGTACGAGTGCATCGTCACCAGCTCTACAGGGTCGGAGCGCAGGGTGGTGACGCTGACTGTGGAGAAGAAGAAGGAGATGGCTCCTGAGATCGTGGAGGCGTCACACCGCAGGACAGAGCTGGCGTATGGGGACCAGCTGAGGCTGAACTGTTCGGCCACCGGGGACCCCAAACCCAGGATCATCTGGAGACTACCGTCCAAGGCTGTGGTGGACCAGTGGCACAGGTAATGATTACATAGTCTGTATTACACACGTAATCACACAGACTATCCTGAGACGTACACAGGCACAATCGCACGCCAGCAGATAAACATGCAAACACACTGAAAGGTATCCAGGTTTTCTGTGCTACAACACAGCTGTTTAAAAACACCAAAATAGATATTATTGTAACTTCTCCCCAAATGATTTACTTGTGTTTCCAGTGCAGAGAGCTTCGACTGGGGTTCTCCAGCGAGAGGTATTGTGCCTCTCCAGTATAAGGTTGAGTTCGCACTGAGCACCTAAAACCCTGCAGTTTGAAAATGTACAGAAACATGGATGGAAAACAGAGAAAATAAAGACAGACTGAAACACATCATGTAAAGACTGCTCTGTTACACTGTACAGTATCTCTGTTTTCATTTGAAACTTCTGGTTTAGGGTCTCCATTTTCCCCTCATTTTCAGCTTCCTGCATTGCCCCTCAGGGTGCTACCCCTCACATAGGAAATAATGGTGTTTAATGTTTCTATATGAGTCAGATTAGTCGATCCCCGTGTGTTTTACATCAGGAGAGAAGGTAAATAAGATGCTTGAGCTCCTTGAGCGTGTGGATTTAAGGTAGAACCGATCCAATAGCTCAGCGGACAGGGTATTATCATGAGTATTAGAAGAAGAAACTGGAGCTGCATGTGAAAGTCCTTTAGATCTGAAAATCTAAGTATCAATTGGAAGGAAAATGATGTTTGGCTCGCTTTCGTCTGAGTGTGTTTATAATTAACAGTGGACTTTGTTTTCAAAAGAATAGCGTGCCAGTGTTCATGTCCTCTAAGCCTGATGTTGTGGTGACAATAATATTTCAATTTATACAGGCTTTTTTAAAAATTTGTTTCAGTACCAACATTTCAACACTCACGCAAGTGGGCTTACATGTTTGGACCTATCCAGGAAGAGGTTTCCTTTGTATTGACATTCAGACCACACCGCTAATGATCATTAGCATGAGGCGGCAGGGTGGCCTAGTGGTTAGAGTGTAGAGGCGGCAGGGCGGCCTAGTGGTTAGAGTGTAGAGGCGGCAGGGTGGCCTAGTGGTTAGAGTGTAGAGGCGGCAGGGTAGCCTAGTGGTTAGAGTGTAGAGGCGGCAGGGTGGCCTAGTGGTTAGAGTGTAGAGGCGGCAGGGTGGCCTAGTGGTTAGAGTGTAGAGGCGGCAGGGTGGCCTAGTGGTTAAAGTGTTGGACTAGTAACCGGAAGGTTGCGAGTTCAAACCCCCGAGCTGACAAGGTACAAATCTGTCGTTCTGCCCCTGAACAGGCAGTTAACCCACTGTTCCCAGGCCGTCATTGAAAATAAGAATGTGTTCTTAACTGACTTGCCTGGTTAAATAAAGGTCAAATTAAAAATAAAAAAACATCTGATCTACAGCTGCATGTTAATTAATGAGCAGGGATCTCTCCAAGGACAAAAAGGTACACTGTTGCCTTCCACTGAGCCCATAACATATCATCTCATGACAAGCCTTAGCATGCTGTTAAACCCAATGAACACGACCCGGTTGAATGACCTTCGTCAGCCTCTTAATGTTTTCTCCATTAGCAGTCGTTCTTTAAAGCTGGTGAAAACCTGAGACCAGAATAACTGAGGGGGTTATTTTCCAAAATAACAAGCGAAGACGTCGGCATTTAGACTGGATATCAACATGAACAGGTTTTATTTTATTTGAGCAAGGACCCAGTCAGAGTTCTTTAAAGAGGAACTTGAGAGAACCAGAAGAACATTGGCATGCTGGTGGAGGACTTTATATTGCTCCTAATAATGTAGTTGACATTCTGCCATGTATCCTCTCTGCATGCATCCACTGAAAATAGAGCTTGTACATATTTCGTGACAGAGACTTCTGTAGAACATTGACCCAAAATATACCCCACAACACTTCTTTTGTGAATGTAACAGTAAAACAAAAGGCATTTTATAGTGGTTTGATTCACTGGTCATTGAATCGTTATTCCCCCCACCACCTCCTATTTCATTAGCTAAATGGTTTGATTAACTGGTCATTTCATTGAATCATTATTTACCCCCTATTTCATTAGATAAATGGTTTGATTCACTGGTCAGTTCATTGAATCGTTATTTCCCCCCTATTTCATTAGCTAAATTGTTTGATTCACCGGTCAGTTCATTGAATTTCATTTAAATTTATCCCCCTATTTCATTAGCTAAATGGTTTGATTCACCGGTCAGTTCATTGAATTGTTATCCCCCCCCCTATTTCATTAGCTGAATGGTTTGATTCACCGGTCAGTTCATTGAATCATTCTTTCCCACCTATTTCTATTTCATTAGCTGCATTTTGTAAATAATGACACTTTCCCCCTCCCTGTGTTTCTTGTTTGATTTAAACTGTTATGGAGGCTGTCTTGGCAACCCTGACAAGTTTTCTATTAGTGCTTTATTACTGTTTGCAACTGTAGTAGGATTCGGAACAAACCATTATTGTGAGTCATTGCCAACGGCCTTGAGAAAAGACAGACCCAGGTGAAATACACATATGCTGATCTGCTGTAAGCCTGTCTGGCCCTGTAAGAATGGCATCACTCTGTCCCTCCATCCCCCTGTCTCTGTGTGTCAGTTCCATGAGCACGGGCCCTACCTAGTGGACAGTCTGCATCACTCTGTCCCTCCATCCCCCTGTCTCTGTGTGTCAGTTCCATGAGCACGGGCCCTACCTAGTGGACAGTCTGCATCACTCTGTCCCTCCATCCCCCTGTCTCTGTGTGTCAGTTCCATGAGCACGGGCCCTACCTAGTGGACAGTCTGCATCACTCTGTCCCTCCATCCCCCTGTCTCTGTGTGTCAGTTCCATGAGCACGGGCCCTACCTAGTGGACAGTCTGCATCACTCTGTCCCTCCATCCCCCTGTCTCTGTGTGTCAGTTCCATGAGCACGGGCCCTACCTAGTGGACAGTCTGCATCACTCTGTCCCTCCATCCCCCTGTCTCTGTGTGTCAGTTCCATGAGCACAGGCCCTACCTAGTGGACAGTCTGTGGGGTGTAGCAGGCACACCATTCAACGTATTCTTGTTTTGTAAATGGAGATGGATGGAAAGTACCAAGCAGGAGGAGAAGTCTTTAGACGTTGTTCACGTGATGACAAGACTGCTGGTCATCACGTGTTCCAATTAAAACAGAAAATATTCCCCAGTAGTCTAAACCCTACATGGCCTATTGTACATCTGCATAATGTTTTAACGTAGAACATGTTATTGTAAAATCAAACATAAGAAATGTAATCTTTGAACATTTTTTAAAGCGTTTTTCAAAACGATATTAGATGTAAAAAAAAAAAAAAGCCATTGTTTCTTTCCACTGCTTTATCGGTTATGTGTCGCTATCTTCAAACGATGACAATAACTCTTTTTTTATCTCTTTATCAGGATGGGAAACCGAATCCAGGTCCTGGACAACGGCACCTTGGTCATGGACTCTGTGAGTGACAAGGATGCCGGGGACTACCTGTGTGTGGCGCGCAGCAAGGTGGGAGACGACCTCCAGCTCATGAAGGTCACTGTGTCCATGAAGCCAGCCAAGATCGAGCCCAAGATGTACGGCAAGAAGCAGGTCCCCTACGGCAACGACCTGAAGGTGGACTGTAAGGCATCTGGAACCCCGGAGCCAGAGATCTCCTGGGGCCTGCCGGACGGCACCATGGTCAACAGCGCCCTGCAGTCAGACAGCAGCAGTGGAGGGGGACGCGTACGGCGATACATCCTGTTTGAAAATGGCACACTCTATCTTAATCAGGTGTGCAATCTTACATTGGCCTGCTACTCTATAGAAATAATGGGCAGTATTCATTGGTCAACTCAATGTGACTAGATGTAGTCCTTTGACTCTGAACTGCTGGTGTTGTGTCTGTCTATAGGTGGGCATGGCGGAAGAGGGAGACTACACATGCTACGCCGAGAACCAGCTGGGCAAGGACGAGATGCACGTCCACATCACCGTGGTGACGGCAGCGCCACGGATACGTACGCCCAGCCGGACCTACGCCCAGATGAAGCCTGGAGGCAAAATCCGCTTTGACTGCGAAGCCACGGGCGAGCCCAAGCCCAAAATCCTTTGGATGCTCCCTACTAACGACATGATTGCAGCCTCCAACGAACGCTATCTGATGCACATCAACGGCTCCATAGACATCCAGGATGTTAAGCTGGTGGATGCTGGGGAGTACGTGTGCATGGCTCGCAACACCGCTGGGGATGACAGCAAAGTTTACAAGATAGATATCGATGGCAACCCTCCGGTGATCAACGGCAACTCCCAGAACAGGATCGTAGTGAAAGACACGGCCACCAAATACTCCAGGAAGTTCATAGACTGCAAGGCCACTGGAGACCCGCTTCCCAAGATCACCTGGATCATGCCGGATAACATCTTCCTGAACGCTCCGTACTTCGGCAGCAGGATCAACGTACATCACAATGGAACTCTCGAGTTCCGGAACGTCCGTCCGACGGACATGGCGGAGTTCGTCTGCATGGCGAGGAATGACGGCGGAGAGGCAGTGATGGTGGTACAGCTGGAGGTCACTGACATGCTCCGAAGGCCTATCTTCAAGAACCCCTTCAACGAGAGAGTAATGACCCGGATGGGGAAGACCACAGTCATGAACTGTTCTGCAGATGGTCACCCAACACCAGAGATCATCTGGCTGCTACCCAACGGAACCCGCTTCACCGGGGGCTCCAACCGGGGCTCACGCCAACACCTAGGCAACGACGGAACCTTCGTCATCTACAACCCCAGCAAGGAGGACGCTGGGAAGTACCGCTGTGCCGCTAAGAACTCGGTGGGCTACATTGAGAAGCTGATAGTTCTGGAGGTGGGCCAGAAGCCATTAATCCTCACCAGGCCCAGAGGGATCATACGCAGTGTGTCTGGGGACCGTCTGTTCCTTCACTGCCTGGCTGATGGCAGCCCCAGACCCCGGATATACTGGACCATCCCTGGAGGCCACACCCTGGCCAGACCGCAGGTCCATGGGCGCCACCAGCTGATGGAGAATGGGACCCTGGTTGTCAAGGACACCACCCTCCACGATCGGGGAAACTATGTGTGTCGGGCATCGAACGACGCTGGCGAGGCGGTTCTCACAGTGCCAGTCATCATCATCGCCTACCCTCCCCGCATCTCCATGGGATCCCCTCCCACCGTGACAGCGATGGCAGCGGCGCCCATACAGCTCAACTGTGCAGCCATCGGGATCCCAAAGCCAGAGATTACCTGGGAGCTGCCTGACCGCTCTGTGCTCTCCACGGCGGGAAAAGGGCGGCCCACGGGCAGCGAGCTGCTCCACCCTCAGGGCACGCTGATCATCCAGAGACCCACCACAGCAGATTCTGGCACCTACAAGTGCCTGGCCAAAAACCACCTGGGCACGGACTCACGGGTCACGTATGTACGTGTGCTGTGAGCACCAGCGCTGACTAAAGGGGAATATAGAACCCCTGGACTATAAACTCTTAACAGACACGGTAACTTCACAGTGTTTCTTATGAAGTACAATGTCAGGAAAGACTCATTTCCACATGTGGACTTGTGAGGAGCGGGATTTGTGGAATAAATTTGATCACGGTACAGCTCACATCAATCAAGCAAGTAGCAGAACAGGATTATTAAGAGAAGGAGGAGGGAATGGAGGAGGGGACGGAGGAGGGGACGGAGGAGGGAGCGAGGAAAAATAGAAGCTGTACAGAGGAGGGTCTGTTCTTTGCCAGGAAAGTCGTGACTAGCGAGGTGTTATTCTTATTATAACAGAGTCAGAGGTCTGGAAACGCACGGTTGGTTCTCATTTGAGGTGTTTTTAACAAGGGGCTAGAAGGTGGGTCTTACAGTGAGGCTACTTGTTGAGTGTTTTGACCAGATACTTTACTATTACAGCCTGTGCGAGAGAGGAAGAGAGAAACTCACTATATTCCCTCTGGACACTTCCTCAATGTTTATTTTTTGGAGTGTTGGTAATGACTCATTTGCCGCAATGACAGAAACATTCTATTATCAGAATGTTTCTAACTATTTTGCTTTTCAAGACACATTTCATATTTCTTGTGAATAAATCTTTATAAACAGGCAGGATATTTTAATGAATTCTGCAAAATATACATTTTTAATATACATTTTACACTGGATTATCATACAGTTTTTCAAAACAAATTTCTCACATTTCTAACTGTTTATATTTTTTAATTAGCATTGTTAGTTTGTCATGTTGTTGTCTATCTTCCCCCTCTCATGGTTTGACAGTGCTTGTATCAATACAAATGCAGGAGTTTGATTGGTGTTAATAGCGACTTTTATGGAGGTGAAAGTATCACCTACACAGTATTCAGTAGCATCGTGTGAACTGTCACTAAAAGTAAATGCATTATTGGTTTTATGTAATATTATTCCTTTTGTAACTATTATCTACTTTGTGAATCAATGGTACGCAGGAGATGAAATTAAACCAAAGATGGAATGTGTTTCTTGTACTGTATTTTGTCCTGTTTTGACAATGTGAAGCTAATTGAGCTGATTTAGGCAAGGTGGCTGAATGGATTTGTTTTGAGCAACCTGGTCTCAGAGCATTTCGTAATATTATGTATGTAAATCTGAAACACTCTATTTTTTATGATATGTTAAGTTTCGTATGTTATGTATTCATTTGTGGATCTCCATCACCCATTTTGTATGTCACCAATTACAATTCGTATTATATGTTACGAATTAGCAAAAAGGTACAATGTATTAAGAATTTGCGAACGTACTACGTATTACGGATTTGCCAAACATATTATATGTTACGAACTAAAGCTAGGTGACTAAAGTTAGCTTGCTGGCTAATGTTAGCTAGGCATTAGGGTTTGACTTAAGGTTCGGGGAAAGATTTGATAAAAGGGTTAAGGATAGGGTCAGGGGAAGGGTTAGCCAACATGCTAAATAGCTAAAAAATAGTAAGTAGTTGAAAAGTTCTGTTTTTTGTTGTTGTTATTTACGAATAGCCAGGGGAACACTCCAACACTGACATAATTTACAAGCGAAGCATTTGTGTTTAGTGAGTCCGCCAGATCAGAGGCAGTAGGGATGACCAGGGATGTTCTCTTGATACGCTCATGAACTGCCCAATTCTCCTGTCCTGCTAAACATTCAAAATATAACAAAGTACTTTTGGGTGTCTGGGAAAACGTATGGAATAAAATGTAAATCATTTTCTTTAGGAATGTAGTGGAGTAAAACTAAAAGTTGTCAAAAATATAAATAGTAAAGTAAAGTACAGATACCCCAAAAAACTACTTAAGTAGTGCTTTAAAGTATTTTTACTTAAGTACTTTACACCACTGGTCTGAGGGCACAGCTGGATTTCTTATAAGCATCCGAATTAGTGTCCCACTCTTTGAAAGCGGCAACTTTAGCCTTTAGCTCGGTGCGGATATTGCCTGTAATCCATGACTTCAGGTTGGGATATGTACGTATGGTCACTGTGGGGACGATGTCGTCATTGTACTTATTGACGAAGCCGGTGACTGAGGTGGTATACTCCTCAATGCCATTGGATGAACCCCGGAACATATTCCAGTCTGTGCTAGCAAAACAGTCCTGTAGCAAAGCATCCACATCGTCTGACTACGTCCATATTGAGCAATTCTCTGGTACTTCCTGCTTAGTTTTAGCTTGGAATCAGGAGGATAGAATTATGGTCAGTATTGCCAAATGGAGGGCGAGGGAGAGCTTTGTATGCGTCTCTGTGGGTGGAGTAAAGGTGGTCTAGAGTGTTTTTCCTCTGGTTGCGCATGTGACGTGGTACAAATGAGGTAAAACTGATTTAAGTTTGCCTGCATTAAAGTCCCCGGCCAATAGGAGCGCTGCTTCTGGATGAGCATTTTCTTGTTTGCTTGTGGCGTTATACAGCTTGTTGAGTGCGGTATTAGTGCCAACATCAGTTTTGTGAACTCTCTTGGTAGATAGCGTGGTCTACAGTTTATCATGAAGTACTCTACCTCAGGCAAGCAATAACTCAAGATTTATTTAGTATTAGACATCTCGCACCAGATAGACACACAGCCCCGCCCTGCGTCTTACCAGACGTAGCTGCTCTGTCCTGCCGATGCACGGAAAACCAAGCCAGCTCTATGTTATCCATGCTGTCGTTCAGCCACGACTCGGTGTAACAATATATTACAATTTTTAATGTCCCGCTGGTAGGATAGTCTCGTCCGTAGATCATCCAGTTTGTTTTCCGGTGGTTGGCCAAAAGAACCGATGTTAGTGGTGATTGACTCACTTGCCTACAAATCCAAACAAGGCACCCCAACCTTCTCCCTCTGTATCTCTGCCTTTTCTTCACACTAATGACAGGGATATGGGCCTGTCAAAGCAGTATATCCTTCGCCTCTTAAGAATCTAGGGGGCACTATTTTCATTTTTGGAAAAACAACATTCCCAAAGTAAACGGGCTATTTTGTCAGGACAAGATGCTAGAATATGCATATAATTGACAGCTTATGATAGAAAACACTCTAACGTTTCCAAAACAGTAAAATTATTGTCTGTGAGTATAACAGAACTGATATTGCAGGCGAAAGCCTGAGAAAAATCCAATCAGGAAGGGACTCTTATTTAGAAAGCTCTGCGTTCCTATGCGTCCCTATTGAGCAGTGAATGAGATATCAACCAGAACCATTTTCCTATGGCTTCCCTAATGTGTCTAGTGTCACAATACATAGTTTCAGGCTTTTATTTTGAAAAACGAGCCTGAACGTCAACATTGCGTCAGTGGTCAGCTGGAGTCTCTCAGAGTGTTGTGCGTAACAGACAAATGCGGCCATTGTTTCTCTCTTTCCTACTAAGAAGCCAACTGTCCCGGTTGATATATTATCGAATAGATATTTGAAAAACACCTTGAGGGTTGATTATAAACAACGTTTGCGGCGTTGTCGGCGTTGTCGTGACCGCAATTTCCGGTCTAATTCTTAGCCAAACGTGAATAAGTTAGTTATTTCGGCTACAAAAATAATATTTCTGGGAAAAAGGAACATTTGCTATCTAACTGGGAGCCTTGTGAGTGAAAACATCCGAAGCTCATCAAAGGTAAACGATTTAATTTGATTGCTTTTCTGATTTTCTTGACCAGGTTGCCTGCTGCTAGCTAGGCATAATGCTATGCTAGGCTATCGATAAACTTACACAAATGCTTGTCTTGCTTTGGCTGTAAAGCATATTTTCAAAATCTGAGATGACAGGGTGATTAACAAAAGGCTAAGCTGTGTTTCAATATATTTCACTTGTGATTTCATAAATATGAATATTTTCTAGTAATATTTATGTCCGTTGCGTTATGCTAATTACTGTCAGTTGATGACAACGCTCCCGGATCCGGGATGGGTAGTTACAAGAATTAAGGATCGGACCCCTTTTTTCTCCAATTTTTGCCTAAAATGACATACCCAAATCTAACTGCTTGTAGCTCAGGACCTGAAGCAAGGATATGCCAATTCTTGATACCATTTGAAAGGAAACACTTTGAAGATTGTGGAAATGTGAAATGAATGTAGGAGAATATAACACATTAGATCTGGTAAAAGATAATACGAAGAAACAAACAGTCATTTTTTTGTATATTCTTTGTACCATCATCTTTGAAATGCAAGAGAAAGGCCATAATGTATTATTCCAGATCAAGCACAATTTAGATTTTGACCACTAGATGGCAGCAGTGTATGTGCTAAGTTGTAGACTGATCCAATGAACCATTGTATTTATGTTACATATTTTGTATCAAGACTGCCCAAATGTGCCTGATTGTTTTTTTAATAACTTTTCAAGTTCATAACTGTTCACTCTCCTCAAACAATCACATGGTATTATTTCACTGTAATAGCTACTGTAAATTGAACAGTGCAGTTAGATTAACGAGAATTTAAGCTTTCTGCCAATATCAGATACATCTATGTCCTGGGTAATGTTCTTATTATTTACAACCTCATGCTAATCGCATTAGCCTACGTTATCTCCGTCGGGGAATCCACCAAACCTGTGGAGGTATAAAAAAAAAATCTTTGTCCAGTTCGAGGTGAGTAAACTCTGTTCTAATGTCCAGAAGCTATTTTCGGTCATAAGGGACGGTAGCAAAAATATATTTAAAAATAGCGCAGTTGGTAGTATTACTTCTACCATGTTACGTCTAGTCTATGATATCAGGTTGCTTTTGAGTTGTGTTCAAGGGGGCAATTTTAAACAGAGGTCCACATAGCCCAAATAGGTTCCTCAGCCAGGTCACTGTGGGGTTGGAGGCTCTAGGGTTTGTCCCAAAGTTGTTTTAGAGCTCACTGCCTAGGTGATGCTGGTCATTAGGAACATCACCTCTGTTCCCTACAGAGAAGGGAGGGGAGAGTGATGGAGGAGGGTGGGGGAGGGGGTGAGGGAGGGGTAGTAAGGTACTCTGGCTGCAGGAAGGGATTTATTGAGGCTTCTGGTTTACTTTCTCCAGCTGTGAAAATCGTGTCTCTGCCTACCCTGGGATGTGTGAGATCCCTTCTCTCCCTACCCTGGTATGTGTGAGATCCCTTCTCTCACTACCCTGGGATGTGTGAGATCCGTTCTCTCCATACCCTGGGATGTGTGAGATCCCTTCTCTCACTACCCTGGGATGTGTGAGATCCCTTCTCTCCCTACCCTGGGATGTGTGAGATCCCTTCTCTCCCTACCCTGGGATGTGTGAGATCCGTACAAGGACATTTGGTTTGAGAGTGTACGATGATTTCTCAGCCTTTATGCTAAATGGAGTGCAAAAGAGAGAGAGAGAGAAGATGGAGCTATAGAGAGAAAGAGAGCGAGAGAGAGAGAGAGAGAGAGAAGAGGGAGCTATAGCGAGAGAGAGAGAGAGAGAGAGAGAGGGGAGAGAGATGGGGGAAGAGAAAGATAAGGATGAGATCAAGAGAAACTATATTTGTGTCGTCAACAAACACTTTTCAAGCTTTCTATTTCCAAATAATATGATTTCATAGTTTTTCTTGTACTTTAGGAATATACACTTTCTGTCCAGTTGTCCATAAGAGGACAGTTGAAAAAGTAGACCACACACTCCTCTGGCCACTACACGGTCTGCACGGTGTTCTCCTTTGTCTTGGCTGGCTGGATCGCTCCTCTTGAAAAAAATAGGTCAGAACAATAATATTAAAATGTTAATTACAACAACATTCCATCTGCTGTACGGCATTACAACTGGAAACTATTTCACAGTAAATTGCAACAAGTTAAGGGTCACTTTTAACGACGCACATTTAAAGCAGGCAGAACAAAGGCCCAGCTCCCATTGACTTCAGTTTGACCTCAATTCTAATGCCATCGCTACAGCTGAAATATGATAACAATATCACAACAGCCAACAAAGAAGAATTGAGATTCTAATAGCTATGGGACTGTAGTACATAACTCAACCATCTGTTTGAAGGAATTGTAAGAAGGAGCTGGTATTTTTCCACTCTGCTTCTGTTCAGCTTAGTCACACAGTCAAAACAAAGAGCCAGTGAGAGTGACCACATTTTTCAGTCATGTTTTTTACTATCGTCCACGGGCACAGCTGTGTGGAGAAATTAAGAGAACAGAGGCTGGCTTGAACAGAGAGGAGTAAAGAAACTGACGTTATCATTTGTTTGTGCGCTATGACCCGATACACATAGCCACAAGAAGAAAACAAGGTAGCTTATGATGTCCTGATCTGCCGGGGAGGGGTGGAATCAGCCATGACTAAGCATTTTTAAGACCACTATATAAGACCTCAGCATTTCCTGTATTGTCCGCTCTCAACGAATCACCTACGGATGGTTCGTTGACCAGCTCCATTATTGCAATAAGTGAATCCAAGATGGCGCTGCAGTAGGACATATGTTTCTGTCTTTGTCTTATCCTGTGTTTTATCCCGTGTAAATAGCCAGTCAGTTCGCTGATGACACTGACTTGATCAGCCTGTTGCATGATGATGAGGAACATCATGGCCCGGTCCTAGATGACTTTGTAGAATGGTGTGATGAATCACACTTGGTCCTCAATACCAACAAGACCAAAGAGATGTGCATTGACTTCAGGAAGCGTACAACACCTACCTCTGCAACATCTATCAGAGGTCAGAATATAGAGATTGTAGAGGAATATAAATATCTGGGTGTCCTTTTGGACAATGAGCTTCAGTGGAGTAAACCTTTTGTATTGTTTGTTGGTTTGGTAATGCCACTGTCAGCCAGAGAAACATGCTGAGAAGGATTATTACCACAGCAAGCAAGGTACTAGGAGTCAAACAGACAGGCCTGGATGAGATCTTTAAGGTCAGGGCCCTCCGCAAGGCTCACAAAATCATTTTAGACCCAAGTCACCCCCTGTACCTGGACATTGAATTACTCCCCTCTGGGCGCAGGTATAGGGCACCCCTCAACAGGAAAAACAGAACGAGACAATCATTTGTGCCAGGTGTGATATCCCTCCTGAATAGCTCGGGGAATGTTCCCATTGATTCCGTAAGGCCAGCAGACTAGTCTTTTCTTCCTTTTTATTTCAGGTTTTATTTCTTATTTCTTCTTATTATTATTTTTATTGGTGCGTTACTGTTATGAAATTTGTATTGTCAATTTTGTTTTGTATTTAAACGGCACTTTAAATGTGTACATGACACTGCAACAACATTTCCCCATGGGGACTATAAAGTCAGTAAGTAAGTAAATAAGTCTATTTCATATATATCTTAATCTCACTTTCTATCTAGGAACTAAATATACTTTCCTGCAACCCGCCTCACCCAATGTGGTACGGATCTCCTATTGTTATTCCTTATAACTGGAACTTCCATTAGGAGCTAGCCAGCTAACTAGTTACTAGTCTTTGTTAGTCACAGCTAGGGGTCCTCTAGCCAGCTAACTAGCTACTAGTCTTTGTTAGCCACAGCTAGCGGTCTTCGCCTTTTTCCCCATCATCAGCCAGCCTTAGCTCGGACAACACCTGCCAGACTGCACAGCGCAAAATCAACCCAGAATATATCAGACTGCTTCTCTCTACCATATCACCGGATTCCTGCCCCTCTGGATCATTACACCAGTTCATTACACCAGATCATCGCAGCTAGCTAGCTGCAAATCAGTGGCTACTGTTAGTTAATGCCTCTGTCCAAAAGCAAGCACCAGCTAGCCTTGAGCTAGCCTCGAGCTTGGCCCATATACCAGCTTGTTCTAGGGCTACAATACCTTCTTTGCCAATTGGCCTGGACCCTTTATTGTCAACACAGAGCCCCGCCGATCCATCACGACTGCAGTGCCGACGTGATCGCCCGATGTGGACTCAACAGGCTATTCTGTTATGATGTCGCCAAAGAACCATCTACTATCCCCGGCCCGCTAGCTTTTCTGAACGCTGTGTCCCCTGCTCGCCTAGCGTAGTAGTGACTACCGAACAGCACCCTGACTATTGATGCTCTTTTGACCATATGATCACTCGGCTACACAGCTGATGCCCTCTGGACTGTTTCAATAACATGGTACTTCAGTTTGTTTTCCTGTCTCGAACTCAGGTCATGTATGTACCAAACGGACCCGCTCTGCCCATTCACCGCCATTTACCCATTGTTGTCTTAGCTCTCCTGATCGACCCCTGTGATTGCTTTATACCTCTCTCTAATGTCAATATGTATACTGCTGTCTTGGCTAGTTTTACTGTTTAATTGCACTGTATCAAATCAAATCAAATCAAATTTTATTTGTCACATACACATGGTTAGCAGATGTTAATGCGAGTGTAGCGAAATGCTTGTGCTTCTAGTTCCGACAATGCAGTAATAACCAACAAGTAATCTAACTAACAATTCCAAAACTACTGTCTTATACACAGTGTAAGGGGATAAAGAATATGTACATAAGGATATATGAATGAGTGATGGTACAGAGCAGCATAGGCAAGATACCGTAGCTGATATCGAGTACAGTATATACATATGAGATGAGTATGTAAACAAAGTGGCATAGTTAAAGAGGCTAGGGATACATGTATTACATAAGGATGCAGTCGATGATATAGAGTACACTATATACGTATGCATATGAGATGAATAATGTAGGGTAAGTAACATTATATAAGGTAGCATTGTTTAAAGTGGCTAGTGATATATTTACATAATTTCCCATCAATTCCCATTATTAAAGTGGCTGGAGTTGAGTCAGTGTCATTGTCAGTGTGTTGGCAGCAGCCACTCAATGTTAGTGGTGGCTGTTTAACAGTCTGATGGCCTTGAGATAGAAGCTGTTTTTCAGTCTCTCGGTCCCAGCTTTGATGCACCTGTACTGACCTCGCCTTCTGGATGATAGTGGGGTGAACAGGCAGTGGCTCGGGTGGTTGATGTCCTTGATGATCTTTATGGCCTTCCTGTAACATCGGGTGGTGTAGGTGTCCTGGAGGGCAGGTAGTTTGCCCCCGGTGATGCGTTGTGCAGACCTCACTACCCTCTGGAGAGCCTTATGGTTGAGGGCGGAGCAGTTGCCGTACCAGGCGGTGATACAGCCCGCCCAGGATGCTCTCGATTGTGCATCTGTAGAAGTTTGTGAGTGCTTTTGGTGACAAGCCGAATTTCTTCAGCCTCCTGAGGTTGAAGAGGCGCTGCTGCGCCTTCTTCACGATGCTGTCTGTGTGAGTGGACCAATTCAGTTTGTCTGTGATGTGTATGCCGAGGAACTTAAAACTTGCTACCCTCTCCACTACTGTTCCATCGATGTGGATAGGGGGCTGTTCCCTCTGCTGTTTCCTGAAGTCCACAATCATCTCCTTAGTTTTGTTGACGTTGAGTGTGAGGTTATTTTCCTGACACCACACTCCGGGGGCCCTCACCTCCTGCCTGTAGGCCGTCTCATCGTTGTTGGTAATCAAGCCTACCACTGTTGTGTCGTCCGCAAACTTGATGATTGAGTTGGAGGCGTGCGTGGCCACGCAGTCGTGGGTGAACAGGGAGTACAGGAGAGGGCTCAGAACGCACCCTTGTGGGGCCCCAGTGTTGAGGATCAGCGGGGAGGAGATGTTGTTGCCTACCCTCACCACCTGGGGCGGCCCGTCAGGAAGTCCAGTACCCAGTTGCACAGGGCGGGGTCGAGACCCAGGGTCTCGAGCTTGATGACGAGCTTGGAGGGTACTATGGTGTTGAATGCCGAGCTGTAGTCGATGAACAGCATTCTCACATAGGTATTCCTCTTGTCCAGATGGGTTAGGGCAGTGTGCAGTGTGGTTGAGATTGCATCGTCTGTGGACCTATTTGGGCGGTAAGCAAATTGGAGTGGGTCTAGGGTGTCAGGTAGAGTGGAGGTGATATGGTCCTTGACTAGTCTCTCAAAGCACTTCATGATGACGGATGTGAGTGCTACGGGCGGTAGTCGTTTAGCTCAGTTACCTTAGCTTTCTTGGGAACAGGAACAATGGTGGCCCTCTTGAAGCATGTGGGAACGGTAGACTGGTATAGGGATTGATTGAATATGTCCGTAAACACACCGGCCAGCTGGTCTGCGCATGCTCTGAGGGCGCGGCTGGGGATGCCGTCTGGGCCTGCAGCCTTGCGAGGGTTAACACGTTTAAATGTCTTACTCACCTCGGCTGCAGTGAAGGAGAGACTGCATGTTTTCATTGCAGGCCGTGTCAGTGGCACTGTATTGTCCTCAAAGCGGGCAAAAAAGTTATTTAGTCTGCCTGGGAGCAAGACATCCTGGTCCGTGACTGGGCTGGATTTCTTCCTGTAGTCCGTGATTGACTGTAGACCCTGCCACATGCCTCTTGTGTCTGAGCCGTTGAATTGAGATTCTACTTTGTCTCTGTACTGACGCTTAGCTTGTTTGATAGCCTTGCGGAGGGAATAGCTGCACTCTTTGTATTCAGTCATGTTACCAGACACCTTGCCCTGATTAAAAGCAGTGGTTCGCGCCTTCAGTTTCACACGAATGCTGCCATCAATCCACGGTTTCTGGTTAGGGAATGTTTTAATCGTTACTATGGGAACGACATCTTCAATGCACGTTCTAAGGAACTCGCACACCGAATCAGCGTATTCGTCAATATTGTTATCTGACGCAATACGAAACATCTCCCAGTCCACGTGATGGAAGCAGTCTTGGAGTGTGGAGTCAGCTTGGTCGGACCAGCGTTGGACAGACCTCAGCGTGGGAGCCTCTTGTTTTAGTTTCTGTCTGTAGGCAGGGATCAACAAAATGGAGTCGTGGTCAGCTCTTCCGAAAGGGGGGCGGGGCAGGGCCTTATATGCGTCGCGGAAGTTAGAGTAACAATGATCCAAGGTCTTTCCACCCCTGGTTGCGCAATCGATATGCTGATAAAATTTAGGGAGTCTTGTTTTCAGATTAGCCTTGTTAAAATCCCCAGCTACAATGAATGCAGCCTCCGGATAAATCGTTTCCAGTTTGCAGATAGTTAAATAGAGTTCCTCTTTCCCACTCAAAATGCTTTAGGTGGCTCTTTTGTCCTACCCCACACACATGCGGAGACCTAACCTGGCTTAACTGTTGCCTCCATAGACGAAACCTCTCTCATCATCACTCAACGCCTAGGTTTACCTCCACTGTACTCACATCCTACCATACCCTTGTCTGTACATTATGCCTTGACTCTATTCTACCATGCCCAGAAATCTGCTCCTATTATTCTCTGTGCACTAGACGACCAGTTCTTATAGCCTTTAGCTGTACCCTTATTCTCCTCTCTTCCTCTGGTGATGTAGAGGTTAACCTAGGCCCTGTAACCTCCAGTTCCGCTCTTATTCCCCAGGTACTATCATTTGTTGATTTCTGTAACCTTAAAAGCCTTGTTTTCATGCATGTTAACATGAGAAGACTCCTCCCTAATTTTGTTTTATTCACTGCTTTAGCTCACTCCGCCAACCCTGATGTCCTAGCCGTGTATGAATCCTGGCTTAGGAAGGCCACCAAAAATTCTGAAATTTCCATCCCCAACTACAACATTTTCCACCAAGATAGAACTGCCGAAGGGGAAATCTACTGCAGAGAGAGCCTGCAGAGTTCTGTCATGCTATTGACCTCATTCCGTCAGTAGAGGATGGCTGGCTATTCTTTAAAAGTGCTTCCCTCACCATCTTAAATAAGTATGCCCCATTAAAAAAGTGTAGAATTAAGAACAGATATAGCCCTTGGTTCATTCCAATCTGAATGCCCTTGACCAGCACATAAACATCCTGTGGCGTACTGCATTAGCATCAAATAGCCCCAGCGATATGCATCTTTTAAGGCTTCTTGTGACTCCCAAACCCGCATGCGGGAGCGCAATCATCGCCTGAAACTAATTAGCATAATGCAACGGACATAAATATCCCTAGAAAATATTCATATTCATGAAAATCACAAATGATATATATTGAGACACAGCTTAGCCTATTGTTAATCACCCTGTCATCTCAGATTTTCAAAATATGCTTTACAGCCAAAGCTAAACAAGCATTTGTGTAAGTTTATCGATAGCCTAGCATAGCATTATGCCTTGCTAGCAGCAGGCAGCCGTGTCACGAAAATCAGAAAAGCAATCAAATTAAATCTTTTACCTTTGATGAACTTCGGATGTTTTCACTCACGAGACTCCCAGGTAGATAGCCAAAGTTCATTTTTCCCAAAATATTATTTTTGTAGTGGAAATAGCTCCGTTTGTTCTTCACGTTTGGCTGAGAAATCTCCCGGAAATTGCAGTCACGAAAACGGCAAAAAATATTCGAAATTAGCTCCATAATATCGACAGAAACATGGCAAATGTTGTTTATAATCAATCCTCAAGGTGCTTTTCTAATATCTATTCGATAATATATCCGTCGGGACAATTCATTTTTCAGTAGGACCGATTGGAGTAATGGCTGCCTCTGTATTTTATGCAAAAATCTCTCTCGGAGCCACCATGTGACCACTTACGCAATGTAGCCGCCTACGGCTATTCTTCAACAAAAATGCGGAAAACTACGTCACAATGCTGTAGACACCTTGAGGAATACGTAGAACGCGTAAGCTCGTTGATGGCACATTCACAGCTCAATAGGGACTCATTGGAACGCAGAGCTTTCAAAACCTGGGGCACTTCCGGATTGGAATTTTCTCAGGCTTTCGCCTGCAACATCGGTTCTGTTATACTCACAGACAATATCTTTACAGTTTTGGAAACGTGAGAGTGTTGTCTATCCAAAGCTGTCAATTATATGCATATTCTAGCATCTTGTCCTGACAAAATATCCCGTTTAAAACGGGAACGTTTTTTTTTCCAAAAATGAAAATACTGCCCCCTAGATTCTTAAGAAGCGAAGGATATACTGCTTTGACAGGCCCATATCCCTGTCATTAGTGTGAAGAAAAGGCAGAGATACAGAGGGAGAAGGTTGAGGTGCCTTCGTAGGCAAGTGAGTCAATCACCACTACCATCGGTTCTTTTGGCCAACCACCGGAAAACAAACTGGATGATCTACGGACGAGACTATCCTACCAACGGGACATTAAAAACTGTAATATATTGTCGCAACAGGTTTTAAGGGAAGTTAGGAACCAATATACACAGGCAGTTAGGAAAGCAAAGGCTAGCTTTTTCAAACAGGAATTTGCATCCTGCAGCACAAACTCCAATAAGTTCTAGGACACTTTAAAGTCCATGGAGAATAAGAGCACCTCCTCCCAGCTGCCCACTGCACTGAGGCTAGGAAACACTGTCACCACCGATAAATCTATGATACTCGAGAATTTCAATAAGCATTTTTCTAAGACTGACCATGCTTTCCTCCTGGCCACGCCTACCCCAGGCAGCAGCTCTGCACCCCCCATAGCTACTTGCCCAAGACCCCCATTTCTCCTTCACCCAAATCCAAATAGCTGATGTTCTGAAAAAACTGCTAAATCTGGACGCTACAAATCAGCTGGGCTAGACAATCTGGTCCGTCTCTTTCTAAAATTCTCTGCCGCAATTCTTGCAACCCCTATGACTAGCCTGTTCAACCTCTCTTTCGTATCGTCTGAGATTCCCAAAGATTGGAAAGCTGCCGCGGTCATCCCCCTCTTCAAAGAGGGAGACACTTTAGAGGGAGACACCCAAACTGATACAGACCTATATCCATCCTGCCCTACCTTTCTAAAGCCTTCGAAAGCCAAGTTAACAAACAGGTCACTGACCATGTCGAATCCCACCGTATCTTCTCCGCTATGCAATCTGGTTTCCGAGCTGGTCATGGGTGCACCTCAGCCATGCTCAAGGTCCTAAACGATATCATAACCACCATCGATAAAAGACAATACTGTGCAGCTGTCTTCATCAACCTTGCCAAGGCTTTTGACTCTGTCAAACTCAACAGCCTTGGTTTCTCAAATGACTGCCTCGCCTGGTTCACCAACTACTTCTCAGACAGAGTTCAGTGTGTCAGATCGAAGGGCCTGTTGTTTGGACCTCTGGCAGTCTCTATGGGGGTGCCACAGGGTTCAATTCTCGGGCCGAATCTTTTCTTTGTATACATCAATGATGTTGCTCTTGCTGCGGGTGATTCTCTGATCCACCACTACGCAGACGACACCATTCTGTATACCTCTGGCCCTTCTTTGGAAACGGTGTTAACTAACCACCAGACGAGCTTCAATGCCATACAACTCTCCTTCCATGGCCTCCAACTGCTCTTAAATGCAAGTAAAACTAAATGCATGCTCTTCAACCGATCGCTGCCCGCACCCGCCCGCCCGTCTAGCATCACTACTCTGGACGGTTCTGACTTAGAATATGTAGACAACTAAAAATACCTAGGTGTCTGCTAGACTGTAAAAACTCCTTCCAGACTCACATTAAGCATCTCAATCCAAAATTAAATCTAGAATTGGCTTCCTATTTCACAACAAGGCCTTCTTCACTCATGCTGCCTAACATACTCTCGTAAAACTGACTATCCTACCGATCCTTGACTTCGGCAATGTAATTTACAAAATTGCTTCCAACACTCTACTCAGCAAATTGCATGCAGTCTATCACAGTGCCATCCGTTTTGTCACCAAAGCCCCATATTCTACCCACCACTGCGACCTGCATGCCCTTGTTGGCTGGCCCTCGCTTCATATTCGTCGTCAAACCCACTGGCTCCAGGTCATCTATAAGTATTTCCTAGAGAAATCTCCGCCTTATCTCAGCGGACTGGTCACCATAGTAACACCCACCCGTAGCATGCGCTCCAGCAGGTATATTTCACTGGTCTTCCCCAAAGCCTACTCTTCCTTTGGCTGCCTTTCCTTCCAGTTCTATGCAGCCAATGACTGGAACGAATTGCAAAAATCACTGAACCTGAAGTTTTATATCTCCCTCACTAACTTTAAGCATCAGCTGTCAGAGCAGCTTACCGATCATTGCACCTGTACACAGCCCATCTGTAAATAGCCCACACAACTACCTCATCCCCATATTGTTATATACGTTTTGCTCCTTTGCACCCCAGCATCTCTACTTGCACATTCATCTTCTGCACATCTATCACTCCAGTATTAATTTGCTAAACTGTAATTACATCGCTACTATGGCCTATTTATTGCCTTGCCTCCTTACTCCATTTGCACACACTGTATATAGACCTTTTCTACTGTATTATTGATTGTATGCTTGTTTATTCCATGTGTAACTCTGTGTTGTTGTTTTTGTCGCACTGCTTTGCTTTATCTTGGCCAGGTCGCAGTTGTAAATGAGAACTTGTTCTCAACTGGTCTACCTGGTCAAATAAAGGTGAAATAAAATAAATAAATAATTCATCAATATTAAAGTATAATTGTAACAAAGTCTCTCTCACTTGATTAGAATTTCCACCACAGTCCCTTCCTGGTCAGTGAAGCATGGAGGAAGCCCATAAACATGTCACTCTGTCCCGTTAAACAGGACACAATTAATTGACAATGACATTCTATTAACAGCTCAAGTTTAACAGGGATTCACAGATGGCATCAATGGTTGGTTCTGAAATGAGGAGGTTAAATGACAACATCTATTGTATATAGTATTTTCTGTAGACAGGAGCCAGTCTGGAGCAGTGAGATATGTCAGTATCTGGGATGGGCTCTCTCCTAACAACGCACAATAAAGGAGCCAGGCTGGAGCAGTGAGATATGTCAGTATCTGGGATGGGCTCTCTCCTAACCATGCACAATAAAGGAGCCAGGCTGGAGCAGTGAGATATGTCAGTATCTGGGATGGGCTCTCTCCTAACCATGCACAATAAAGGAGCCAGGCTGGAGCAGTGAGATATGTCAGTATCTGGGATGGGCTCTCTCCTAACCATGCACAATAAAGGAGCCAGTCTGGAGCAGTGAGATACGTCAGTATCTGGGATGGGCTCTCTCCTAACCATGCACAATAAAGGAGCCAGGCTGGAGCAGTGAGATATGTCAGTATCTGGGATGGGCTCTCTCCTAACCATGCACAATAAAGGAGCCAGTCTGGAGCAGTGAGATATGTCAGTATCTGGGATGGGCTCTCTCCTAACAACGCACAATAAAGGAGCCAGGCTGGAGCAGTGAGATATGTCAGTATCTGGGATGGGCTCTCTCCTAACCATGCACAATAAAGGAGCCAGTCTGGAGCAGTGAGATATGTCAGTATCTGGGATGGGCTCTCTCCTAACAACGCACAATAAAGGAGCCAGTCTGGAGCAGTGAGATATGACAGTATCTGGGATGGGCTCTCTCCTAACCATGCACAATAAAGGAGCCAGTCTGGAGCAGTGAGATATGACAGTATCTGGGATGGGCTCTCTCCTAACAACGCACAATAAAGGTAGTCATATAAATACGAAATAAAACATGTGAAATGCGAGAGAAGAAAAAACAATAAAAAAATATAAGAAACACGAGAATGCAGTTATATAATATACAGGTCTGATATACAGGTCTGAGATACAGGTCCAGGGTCAGTAACTGGGTTATTTTCAGTAGACTGGAGCCAGTCCAGAGCAGTGGGATATGTCAGTAACTGGGATGGGGCCATAGGGAATTCTCTTCTATAACCTTTGGAATGTGAGCCACTGCTTTGTGCTCGGGAGAAACTTCTTGCCTTTGCATGCGAGAGGACAACCAAACATAACTAATTGGGATAGCAAGATGGCATCTGCAACAAATATCCATGTCTTTATCCAACCACATTGTTGAAGCCCATTCATTATTCATTCAACCAAATGCCAACATATTATGTTGGAGTGTTTGTGCATTTTTTCAGTTCTGGGTTTTGGAGTTTATGTTGAGTTTATCTTCCATCGTGGATATTTACGATGGAATCTAAGCATGTGCTTTTCTCATTCGCTCCTGTTCCTCAGAGTGCAGTTGAGAGAAGGGCCGATGTCAAATAACTGCAGTTTTTAAACATTATTTTTTTATAACGAGCTTCTGAAATGTGAACCCTGAGCTCCAGAGAGTGTGCCGGAGGGTGAGTGGTTGTTCGTGCCAAAAGTAGTCTAGCCAAACTGACTCTTTCAAAGAACACCAATAATTGTGTTTATTAATCTTTGTGATTTAAAGTGAAATTACTGTATACCATCTGTAAAGCTTTTATTCTAGGTAGAGCCCCCTCCCTGTTTTCCCTCACCCCCAACCCAGCCTTCCAGGGGAGATGTCTATCTCCATCGCAGGGCACAGCAGGAGTATTGGTCCCAGGGGTTGCATATCACCGGCAGGGGAAGATGGAGCCTGTTTTACCCCTCCCTAGCAGCCCTCCTGTGTGAGGCCAGCACTGTCGAAATGCTTAACTAGGGAGCTCTCTCCTAAGAATGCACAATAAAGGAAGTAATATACATTTTAAATAAAACATACGACATGCGAGAGAAGAAAAAGTAACACGAGAATGCAGTTATATAATATACAGGTCTGATATACAGGTCTAATATACAGGTCTCATATTCAGGTCTATTATAGGTCTGATATACAGGTCTGATATACAGGTCTCATATTCAGGTCTATTATAGGTCTGATATACAGGTCTGATATACAGGTCTCATATTCAGGTCTGATATACAGGTCAATGGGAGCTCGCCACCAGTGATGCGTCGGGTCGTCCGCACCACCCTCTGCAGGGCCTTGCGGTTGCGGGCGGAGTAGGTGCCATACCATAGAACCAGTCAGGATGCTTTCGATGGAATACCTGTAAAAGTTCCTGAGGTCCCGCGGGCCCATGTCAAATCTCTTCAACCTCCTGAGGGGGAAGAGACGTTGTTGCATCCTCTTCAGAACGGTGATGGAGTGAGAGGACCATGTTAAATTCTCAGTGATCTGTATGCCGAGGAACTTGAAGCTCTCGATCTAGGATCCAGTTGCAGAGGATGGCTGTGTGGTGCAAGGACAACAACCTCTCCCTCAACGTGATCAAGATAAAGGAAATTATTGTGGACTACAGGAAAAAGAGGACTGGGCACACCCCCACTCTCATCGACGGGGCTGCAGTGGAGCAGGTTGAGAGCTTCAAGTTCCTTGGTGTCCAATCACCAACAAACTAACATTGTCCAAGCACTCCAAGACAGTCGTGAAGAGGGCATGACAAAACCTATTCCCCCTCTGGAGACTGAAAAGATTTGGCATGGGTCCTCAGATCCTGAAAAGGTTCTACAGCTGCACCATCGAGAGCATCCTGACTGGTTGCATCACTGCCTTGTATGACAACTGCTCTGCCTCCGACCGCAAGACACTACAGAGGGTAGTGCGAGCGACCCAGTACATCAGTGTGGCCAAGCTTCCTAGCTTCCTGCTATCCAGGACCTCTATACCAGACAGTGTCAGAGGAAGGCCCTAAAAATGGTCAAAGACTCCAGCAACCCTAGTCATAGACTGTTCTCTCTGCTACCGCACGGCAAGCGGTACCGGAGAGCCAAGTCTAGGTTCAAGAGGCTCTAAACAGCTTCTACCCCCAAGCCATAAGACTCCTGAACATCTAATCAAATGGCTACCCAGACTATTTGCATTGCCGCTGCTACTCTCTGTTTTCATCTATGCATAATCCCTTTAATAACTCTACCTACATATACATATTACCTCAACTAACCGGTGCCCCCGCACATTGACCCTGTACCGGTAGCCCCCTGTATATAGCCTCCACATTGACTCTGTACCGGTACCCCCTGTATATAGCCTCCACATTGACCCTGTACCGGTACCCCCTGTATATAGCCTCCACATTGACTCTGTACCGGTACCCCCTGTATATAGCCTCCACATTGACTCTGTACCGGTACCCCCTGTATATAGCCTCCACATTGACTCTGTACCGGTACCCCCTGTATATAGCCTCCACATTGACTCTGTACCGGTACCCCCTGTATATAGTCTCACTATTGTTATTTTACTGCTGCTCTTTAATTACTTGTTACTTTTATTTCTTATTCTTATCCGTATTTTTTTTAACTGCATTGTTGGTTAGAGGCTCGTAAGTAAGGATTTCACCGTAAAGTCAACAACTGTTGTATTCGGCGCATGTGACTAATAACACTTGATTTGATTTGAGTTCATCTACCATACTTCAACTCAATCTCTCACTACATTACCTCAAGCTCTGATCCACCATACCTCAACCTCTGATCTACCATACCTCAACCTCTGATCTACCATACCTCAACTCAACCTCAGATCCACCATACCTCAACTCAACCTCAGATCCACCATACCTCAACCTCTGATCTACCATACCTCAGAGACCTCTGATCCACCATACCTCAACCTCTGATCTACCATACCTCAACTCAACCTCTGATCCACCATACCTCAACCTCTGATCTACCATACCTCAAGCTCTCATCTACCATACCTCAACCTCTCATCTACCATACCTCAACCTCTGATCCACCATACCTCAACCTCTGATCCACCAAAGCTCAACCTCTGATCTACCATACCTCAACTTCTGTTCCACCATACCTCAACCCCTGATCTACCATACCTCAACCTCTGATCCACCATACCTCAACCTCTGATCCACCACACCTCAACCTCTCATTTACCATACCTCAACCTCTGATCTACCATACCTCAACCTCTCATCTACCATACCTCAACCTCTGATCTACCATACCTCAACCTCTGATCTACCATACCTCAACCTCTCATCTACCATACCTCAACCTCTGATCCACCATACCTCAACCTCTGATCCACCAAAGCTCAACCTCTGATCTACCATACCTCAACTTCTGTTCCACCATACCTCAACCCCTGATCTACCATACCTCAACCTCTGATCCACCATACCTCAACCTCTGATCTACCATACCTCAACTCAACCTCTGATCTACCATACCTCAACTCAACCTCTGATCTACCATACCTCAACTCAACCTCTGATCTACCATACCTCAACCTCTGATCTACCATACCTCAACTCAACCTCAGATCCACCATACCTCAACTCAACCTCAGATCCACCATACCTCAACCTCTGATCTACCATACCTCAGAGACCTCTGATCCACCATACCTCAACTCAACCTCAGATCCACCATACCTCAACCTCTGATCTACCATACCCCAACTCAACCTCTGATCTACCATACCTCAACCTCCGATCTACCATACCTCAACCTCTGATCTACCACACCTCAACCTCTCATCTACCATACCTCAACCTCTCATCTACCATACCTCAACCTCTGATCTACCATACCTCAACCTCTGATCCACCATACCTCAACTTCTGTTCCACCATACCTCAGCCTCTGATCCACCATACCTCAACCTCTGATCCACCATACCTCAACCTCTGATCCACCATACCTCAACCTCTCATTTACCATACCTCAACCTCTCATCAACAATACCTCAACCTCTGATCTACCATACCTCAACCTCTGATCTACCATACCTCAACCTCTCATCTACCATACCTCAACCTCTGATCTACCACACCTCAACCTCTGATCTACCACACCTCAACCTCTGATCTACCATACCTCAACCTCTGACCTACCATACCTCAACTCAATCTCTAATCTACCATACCTCAACCTCTGACCTACCATACCTCAACTCAATCTCTAATCTACCATACCTCAACCTCTGACCCACCATACCTCAACTCAATCTCTCATCTACCATACCTCAACCTCTACCACTTTGCTGCTCCATTATTTCCATTTCTCCTGCAATGCCAGATGGTAATATACACTAAATCTCAACAAGGATCCAAAGAGTCCAGACACTGAAATGATTGTTCTGCTACTGTGTTGCTTCCACTGTGAGTATAGAGCCCATCCCAGCCCTCCTCTCATCTCTAACTCATTGTCACTTAACTCTCATGAGCAGTCAGGTTCCAAAATGCAGAATGTTTCATGTTTGGCCTGCACTTTTTCCACATCACAGGAGCCAGGGGGTTTGTTATGGCAGCCAGTCTGTCAGACATATTAATCACTCAGGCCCTGCTACGTACAGCTCCCCATGTAACCTCAACACATAGGGCACATTCCTCTAGCCAAGCGTTGCTGATGGATGCCAGATCTTACAACACCTGGATAGGTATTGTAAGACTTGTCTGATACAGGTCTTTGTGTGGGGATACCAGGGCAGGGCAGTGACCAGTGGAAAGAGAGAAATAACTGAAAGGTCGTTGTGTAATCCTGAAAGAGGAGGGGAAGTAATAGAGTAGGTACAGCAACCTGGTCTCATAGACTAGACATAACATAGTAAATGTAAATCCGTGACTCTCAAATTAGTATGATACGTTACAATTGGTATGTTTACATGAGACAGATTGTTACTTAAGGCGAACATGGAAGTAGAGTGTTTTTTTCTCCAAACATAACGATGGTCATTATGGCCAAACAGTTACATTTTTGTTGCAGAAGACCAGAGGACATTTCTCCAAAAAGTACGATCTTTGTCCCCATGTGCAGTGGCAAACCGTAGTCTGGCTTTTTTATAGCGGTTTTGGAGCAGTGGCTTCTTCCTTGCTGAGCGGCCTTACATGTTATGTCGATATAGGACTCGTTTTACTGTGGATATAGATACTTTTGTACCTGTTTCCTCCAGCATCTTCACAATGTCCTTGTCACGCCCTGGTCTTAGTATTTTGTGTTTTCGTTATTATTTTGGTCAGGCCAGGGTGTG
Organism: Oncorhynchus tshawytscha; assembly: GCF_018296145.1. Taxonomy (NCBI): domain Eukaryota; kingdom Metazoa; phylum Chordata; class Actinopteri; order Salmoniformes; family Salmonidae; genus Oncorhynchus; species Oncorhynchus tshawytscha. Next base: position 86,366,167 of record NC_056441.1, read on the forward strand.
ACATGGATTATTTATGTGGTGTATTTTGTCTTGGGGTTTTTGTAGGTTATGGGATTGTGGTATAGTAGAGTTGTCTAGGTAAGTCTATGGTTGCCTAGAGTGGTTCTCAATCAGAGGCAGGTGTTTATCGTTGTCTCTTATTGGGAACCATATTTAGGCAGCCATATTCTTTGAGTGTTTCGTGGGTGATTGTTCCTGTCTCTGTGTTAGTTTGCACCAGAATAGGCTGGTTAGGTTTTCACGGTTATTGTTTGTGTTTATCTTTTATTAACCATGTATCAAAATAACCACGCTGCATTTTGGTCCGCCTCTCCTTCACCAGAAGAAAACCTTAACAGTCCTTTGCTGTTGTTCTGGGATTGATTTGCACTTTTCACACCAAAGTACGTTCATCTCTAGGAGACAGAACGCGTCTCCTTCCTGACCGGTATAACGGCTGCGTGGTCCCATGGTGTTTATACTTGCGTACTATTACTTGTACAGATGAGCGTGGTACCTTCAGGAGATGGCAAATATCCCCCTCTAGGATTAACCAAACTTGTGAAGGTCTACAATTTTTGGAGGTCTTGGCTTATTTATTTTGATTTACCCATGATGTCAAGCAAAGAGGCACTGAGTTTGAAGGTAGGCTGAAATATATCCACAGGTACACCTCCAATTATTCAATTGATGTCAATTTGCCTATCAGAAGCTTCTAAAGCCATGACATCATTTTCTGGAATTTTCCAAGCTTTTTAAAGGCACAGTCAATTTAGTGTATGTAAACTTCTGACCCACTGGAACTGTGATACAGTGAATGATAATTGAAATAATTTGTCTGTATACAATTGTTTGAAAAATGACTTGTGTCATGCACAAAGTAGATGTCCTAACCGACTTGAGAAAACTATAGTTTGTTAACAAGAAATTTGTGCAGTGGTTGAAAATGAGTTTTAATGACTCCAACCTAGTTGTAAACTAAGTGTATGTAAACTTTTGACATCAACTGTAATACTAATTGTAATTAGTAGCATATCATACAAAATGAGTGATGGACATCCACAAATGAATACAAACCAAACTAAATGTAGCATATCATACTGAATGGAGTGTCTTACGTACAGAATAATATGAAATGCTTTGAGACCAGGTTGGGTAGAGGAGGAGATGTAACAGAGTGGGTAGAGGAGGAGATGTAACAGAGTGGGTAGAGGAGGAGATGTAACAGAGTGGGTAGAGGAGGGGAAGTAACAGAGTGGGGAGAGGAGGGGAAGTAACAGAGTGGGGAGAGGAGGGGAAGTAACAGAGTGGGGAGAGGAGGGGAAGTAACAGAGTGGGGAGAGGAGGGGAAGTAACAGAGTGGGGAGAGGAGTGATTCAAGGGAAGGGTGAGACATATTTCTGGTCTGCGGCATGATATCCAAAATCTCTTTAAAATACTAGAACATTCTGAAAACTTGGATGCAAGTAGAGGCCTATCAGGTGTGCTGGCCAAAGTCACTGTTGATAATGACTCTGCTGCTACCATTGCCATGGGAGGAAATGTGTTATTTCTCTAAAGCTATGAAGTTCTCAACTAGTCAAACTTAATGAGTGAAAACGGTGGACCGCACATTTAGTGTGGGCCAGAGTCCAGTAGGGGCCTTTTAGGTGAGAACGCTCCCACCCCACCCACACACACACACACACACACACCTCCCACATACACACACCCATACACACACACACACACACACACACACACACTTGTTCATGGATCAGTGTCCCGTCTATGTATCTGCCGTGAGGCAAGAATTTCACGTCAGCATTCCACAATCCTCACCTCCATCTTCCAGACACAAGGGACAGATTCATCTTCCCTCTTACCATCCAGGTCTGCATCTCCTTGGGTTGGGGATCCCCTGCTCAGAGCCTCTCAGTTCCACGGTGGAAAGTGACCGCAACAACATTCAATGGACTAATGTGGTTATCCTCTAGCAATGAGGACCAATGAGGAAGCATTCTTCCATCAGAAAAATATAATGATTTGCAAAGTGCCCAGAGCCAAAGTGGACCATTATAAAAAGTCAATCAAATAAATAGTTAAAATAATATAATAAATAGTCAATCTTATGGGTTCTAATGGTTCCATTTCATCACATGATCAAACCCAGTCTCAACAGCCCAGGAAGTATGTGTTATAATTGGGTCATTTCTCTAGGATCCCTTGCCCTGGGGGAAAAGAGAGTACTTTCATGGGGGTTCCCTGTCCTGATTGGGCCCAGATGTAGGGTTTGTCCTCTGAGCATAACCAGGTGGGTCACCTGCTGCACTTTTACAAGTCAGTCCCCAGATACTACCCTTGACTATACCCAGTCAGTCTCCAGATACTACCCTTGACTATACCCAGTCAGTCTCCAGATACTACCCTTGACTATACCCTGTCAGTCCCCAGATACTACCCTTGACTATACCCAGTCAGTCCCCAGATACTACCCTTGACAATACCCAGTCAGTCCCCAGATACTACCCTTGACTATACCCAGTCAGTCTCCAGATACTACCCTTGACTATACCCAGTCAGTCCCCAGATACTACCCTTGACTATACCCAGTCAGTCCCCAGATACTACCCTTGACTATACCCAGTCAGTCCCCAGATACTACCCTTGACTATACCCAGTCAGTCCCCAGATACTACCCTTGACTATACCCAGTCAGTCCCCAGATACTACCCTTGACTATACCCAGTCAGTCCCCAGATACTACCCTTGACTATACCCAGTCAGTCCCCAGATACTACCCTTGACTATACCCAGTCAGTCTCCAGATACTACCCTTGACTATACCCAGTCAGTCTCCAGATACTACCCTTGACTATACCCAGTCAGTCTCCAGATACTACCCTTGACTATACCCAGTCAGTCCCCAGATACTAACCTTGACTATACCCAGTCAGTCCACAGATCAGATCAAATCAATGTTTCTTTGTCACGTGTGCCAAATACAACAGGTGTAGGTAGACCTTACAGTGAAATGCTTCCTTACAGGCTCTAACAAATAGTGCAAAAAAGGTGTTCGGTGAACAATCGGTAAGTAAAGAAATAAAACAACAGTAAAAAGACAGGCTATGTACAGTAGAGAGGCTATGTACAGTAGAGAGGCTACAAAAGTAGCGAGGCTACATACAGACACCGGTTAGTCAGGCTGATTGAGGTAGTATGTACATGTAGATAGGTTTAAAGTGACTATTGCATATATGATGAATAGAGAGTAGCAGTAGCGTAAAAGAGCGGGTGGTGGGTGGGACACAATGCAGATAGCCCGGTTAGCCAATGTGCGGGAGCATTGGTTGGTCGGGCCAATTGAGGTAGTATGTACATGAATGTATAGTTAAAGTGACTATGCATATATGATAAACAGAGAGTAGCAGCAGCGTAAAAAGAGGGTTTGGGGGTGTGGAGGAGGCACTCAATGCAAATAGTCCAGGTAACCATTTGGTTACCTGTTCAGGAGTCTTATGACTCGGGGTTAAAAACTGTTGAGAAGCCTTTTTGTCCTAGACTTGGCACTCCGGTACCGCTTGCCATGCGATAGTAGAGAGAACAGTCTATGACTAGGGTGGCTGGGGTCTTTAACAATTTTTAGGCCCTTCCTCTGACACCGCCTGGTGTAGAAGTCCTGGATGGCAGGCAGCTTAGCCCCAGTGATGTACTGGGCAGTATGCACTACCCTCTGTAGTGCCTTGCAGTCAAAGGCCGAGCAATTGCAGTACCATGCAGTGATGCAACCAGTCAGGTTGCATCACTGCATGGTACTGCAATTGCTCGGCCTTTGCTCTGCCTTTGACTGCAAGGCACTACAGAGGGTAGTGCATACTGCCCAGTACATCACTGGGGCTAAGCTGCCTGCCAGGACTTCTACACCAGGCTGTGTCAGAGGAAGGGCCTAAAAATTGTAGGGTAGTGCATACTGCCCAGTACATCACTGGGGCTAAGCTGCCTTCTGAACAGTTTGGGCTACAAACTAATATGACTACTAATATGACTCTTCTATTAAAAAACGAGACTCTCACAAACATGGTGGTGTTCTCTGTTCACAGAGTCACAGGACAGAGACCTGGACATGCAGAGTCAAATACAGAAACATGATATTTGTACACTAGACATTAATGAAAGGATCCCTCCCTGTTTTAGTCATTATAACTGTCACAAAGATGTATGTGTACTACAGTACATCAGTGATGGATGTGATAGTATTGCAATGAAAGACCCCCCCCTTACAACGACTATTAAGAATGTCTGTTTTAACTGTGATGTCATAGTGAAATTGTTCTGTTGCCGAGCGCTATGAGGTCATCTCTGTGGGACAGATTTCAGAGACCATGTGGCCTCAGTGATGTCATGCTACTGGTGTGAAACATATTGTCAAAGCCATTTACGATTCCTGGAGGTTCCATAACAGTACCAACGCTTAATAACGTCAGACTAACGGTTTACTCGTGATGGTTGATATGACTTCCTAAACAGGACCATATAGAGATACTAGCTGTGTTCCAGTACTAACCACACTAACCACATTAACCACACTACCCACACTACCCATACTAACCACACTAACCACATTAACCACACTACCCATACTACCCATACTACCCACACTAACCACACTAACCACACTAACCACACTAACCACATTAACCACACTAACCACACTACCCACACTACCCATACTAACCACACTAAATTCACTAACCACACTACCCACACTACCCACACTACCCATACTACCCATACTAACCACACTAAATTCACTAACCACACTACCCACACTACCCACATTAACCACACTAACCACACTACCCATACTAACCACACTAACCACACTAACCACACTACCCACACTAACCACATTAACCATACTAACCATACTACCTACACTACCTACACTACCCACACTACCCACACTACCCATACTAACCACACTAAATTCACTAACCACACTACCCATACTAATGACACTACCCACACTAACCACATTAACCACACTAACCACACTACCCATACTACCCACACTACCCACACTACCCACACTAACCACACTAACCATACTACCCACACTAACCACATTAACCATACTACCCACACTAACCACATTAACCATACTACCCACACTAACCACATTAACCACACTAACCACACTAAGCACATTAACCACACTAACCACACTACCCATACTAACCACACTACCTACATTAACCACACTAACCACACTACCCATACCAACCACACTACCCACACTACCAACACTACCCACACTAACCACACTACCCACACTACCCACACTAACCACATTATCCACACTAACCACACTAACCATACTACCCACACTAAACACTACCCATACTACCCACACTAACCACATTAACCACACTCACACACTACCCACACTAACCACATTAACCATGCTACCCACACTAACCACACTAACCACACTAACCACACTACCCACACTAACCACACTAACCACATTAACCACACTAACCACACTACCCATACTAACCATACTAACCACACTACCCACACTAACCACATTAACTACACTACCCACATTAACCACACTAACCATACTACCCACACTACCCACACTACCCATACTACCCACACTAACCACATTAACCACACTAACACACTACCCACACTAACCACACTACCCACACTACCCATACTAAACACACTACCCACATTAACCACACTAACCACACTACCCATACCAACCACACTACCCACATTAACCACACTCACCACACTACCCATACTAACCATACTAACCACACTAACCACATTACCCACACTAACCATACTACCCACACTAACTACATTAACCACACTACCCACACTACCCACACTAACCACACTACCCATACTACCCACACTAACCACATTAACCACACTAACACACTACCCACACTAACCACATTAACCATGCTACCCACACTAACCACATTAACCACACTACCCACACTAACCACATTAACCACACTAACCACACTACCCACACTACCCACACTACCCACACTAAGCACATTAACCACACTACCCATACTAACCACACTACCCACACTAAACACACTACCCACATTAACCACACTAATCACACTACCCATACCAACCACACTACCCACACTACCCACATTAACCACACTACCCACACTAACCACACTAACCACAATAACCACACTAACCACATTATCCACACTACCCACAGTAACCACACTAACCACAGTACCGACACTACCCACACTACCCACACTAACCACACTAACGACACAACCCATACTAACCACACTACCCACACTACCCATACTAACTACACTAACCACACTAACCTCACTAACCACATTAACCACACTACCCACACTACCCACACTACCCACACTAACCCCACTACCCACACTACCCACACTAACCACACTACCCATACTAACTACACTAACCACATTAACCACACTAACCACACTACCCACACTAACTACACTAACCCCACTACCCATACTAACCATACTACCCACACTAACCACACTACCCATACGAACTAGACTAACCACACTACCCAGAGTAACCTTACTACTTGTGATGTGAATTGAGTATATAGTTTGCTTATTGGTCATAGTTTGGAAATAGTATGCCAAAAATTCCCTGATGTCGTACGACATTAACCAAAATACGAAGTATACAAGCAGTGGATGCTGTTTCCGTGCTTTTAGGATCTGCCAAATAATGTCTCCCAGCCCAATAGTGTCCCCCAATGAGCCACTATGGGATTCGTTTGTTGCTATATCAACAATGTGATGAACTAATGATTAGAATTTTTGAGCTAATTACTGCCTTAATTAATTAATTATGTTCTTAATACATTTCTTCAGAAAATTTCTCAGATTTGAAGAAAATGTCGGAAAATATGCAGCCGAAGTCCGATGAGAGCGGATATAAATTCATTTCTTTAACTCATTCTGACAAATGTTAAGAAAATGTTGAGCTAAGTAATGACTTTTCAAATAAGTTAAGTTACACGTTATGTTGGCTAACAATTTGTTCGCTATGCTATCCTTATGAACCGCATATCATTACAGCAGTATGTATCTGTATGTCAGCTAGCTACCTAACATTAGTTGGCTACTAATACATCAAACTTAACAGGCAGTACATTAACTATCTGCTATCTAACTAACTACTCAACGTTTATTGACTTGATTATTCACATCATTCTTAGCTAAGTGGTATAGTATAGTATAGTCGTTGTGCGTTTCAATGCGCATTGTTAATTCTGGCAATCTACTCCAATTTCAGAGTACTCTCTGCCAGACGGCAGAATAACTGATGAATTTATGAACGGTTCAACACCCGTTGAATACAGCCAGTGTCAGTAAATGTCAGCAAAAAAGTGTAATTGCGTATTTGCCAGCAGCACAGTTACAGGCCCCAACGCTCTGGATAACATGAAAAAAACCTAACCAGCTCTGCTAGCTCTGCTAGGAGGGGGGTAAAATGGTCAGAGTGGGGTGTTATCTCATTTGTGTCTGGAAGTAGCTAGCCAACGTTAGACAGTTAGCTTGGGTGCTTGACTGCCGTTGAACGCTCGGATGAACCCTACTCCTCAGGCAGAGCTTCCAGTTTGCACTCTGAACGCTCCAAGAGCGACGTGCTCTGAATTTACCATCGGACAATCTGACAATGCTTTGGATTTACGAAAGCCCAAAAAGCACTCTAGCACTCCGGATTGAATTTGCCAACACAATCGTATTTGTAAAATGTCTAGCTAGTCATTTCTTATGCTAACAAGCTAGCAAGAGGTTGCCTAGCAACAGCATCAACTTCCAGTGGACAGTCAAAGCCCTATTATGCTCAACTAAAATGATACCTTTCGTTTACAGCATACTAAAATGATCTAGTAGTATATAGTATGTAGTATGCAAGATGGCACCGATAGAGATGGCAGCTTCGCTTCAAGTCCTTAGGAAACTGTGCAGTATTTTGTATTTTTAATGTATTATTTCTTACATTGTTAGCCCAGAAAACCTTAAGTGTTATTAAATACAGCCGGGAAGAACTATTGGATATCAGAGAGACATCAACTTACCAGCACAAGCAGATCCTTTGTCTGCACCTCCCAGGGCATTTCCTCGATTATCGTCACAGCCGTGTATATCCCCCCGCAAGCGGATACCAAGATGGCCATCAAGGAACTTCACTGGACATTATGCAAACTGGAAACCATATATCCTGAGGCTGCATTTATTGTAGCTGGGGATTTTAGCAGAATTAATCTGAGAACAAGGCAATCTAAATTCTATCAGCATATCGATTGCAGTACACGAGCGAATAACACACTCGACCACTACTACTCTAACTTCCGCAATGCTTATAAGGCCCTGCCCCGCCCTACCTTTGGCAAATCTGACAAAGAGCCCATCTTTATTGCTCCCCTCCTATAGGCAGAAACTAAAACAGGAAGCCCCCGTGCTTAGGTCTATCCAACGCTGGTCTGACCAATCGGATTCCATGCTTCAAGATTGCTTCGATCACGTGGACAAGAATATGTTCCGGGTAGCCTCAGACAATAACATTGAAGTATATGCTGATTCAGTGAGCGAGTATATAAGGAAGGGTACAGGAGATTCCACAGCGACTATTAAAACCTTCCCTAACTAGAAACTGTGGATTGATGGCAGCATTCGGGCAAAACTGAAAACACGTACCACTGCATTTAATCATGGCAAGGTGACTGGAAACAACCGAATACAAACAGTGTAGTTATTCCCTCTATAAGGCAATCAAATAGGCAAGCGTCACGATAGAGACAAAGTGGAGTCGCAATTCAATGGCTCCAACACGAGACATCTTGCTCCCAGACAAATTAAACAACTTATTTGAGCGCTTTGAGGACAATACAGTGCCACCGACACGGCCCGCTACCAAAGACAGTGGGCTCTCTGTAAAATATTTAAACGTGTTAAACCTCCCAAGGCTATCGGTTTAGACAACATCCCTAGCCGTGTCCTCAGAGCATGCGCAGACCACTGGCTGGTATGTTTACGGATATATTCAATCAATCCCAGTCTGCTGTCCCCACATGCTTCAAGATGGCCACCATTGTTCCTGTCCCAAGAAAGCTAAGGTAACTGAACTAAATTACTATTGCCCCGTGGCACTCACTTCTGTCATCACGAAGTACTTTGAGAGACTAGTCAAGGATCATGGGGCGGCAGGGTAGCCTAGTGGTTAGAGCGTTGGACTAGTAACCGGAAGGTTGCAAGTTCAAACCCCCGAGCTGACAAGGTACAAATCTGTCATTCTGCCCCTGAACACGCAGTTAACCCACAGTTCCTAGGCCGTCATTGAACCCCCCTATCCACATCGACGGGACAGCAGTAGAGAAAGTGGAAAGTTTTAAGTTCCTCGGTGTACATATCACCGACAAACTGAAATGGTCCACGCACAGACAGTGTGGTGAAGATGGTGCAAAAGCGCCTCTTCAACCTCAGGAGGCTGAAAAAAATGTGGCTTGTCACCGAAAACCCTCACAAACTTTTACAGGTGCACAATTGAGAGCATCCTGTCGGGCTGTATGACCGCCTGGTACTGCACAACGCATCACCGGGGGCAAACTACCTGCCCTCCAGGACACCTACAAAACCCAATGTCACAGGAAGGAAAAAATAAATCAAGGACAATAACCACCTGAGCCCCTACCTGTTCACCCCGCTTCCATCCAGAAGGCGAGGTCAGTACAGGTGCATCAGAGCTGGGACAGAGCGATTGAAAAACAGCTTCTATCTCAAGGCCATCTGATTGTTTAACAGCCACCACTAGCACAGTGAGGCGGCTGCCTACCTACAGACATGATATCATTGGCCACTTTAATAAATGGAACACCAGTCACTTTATAATGCCAATTTAATAATGTTTACATATCTCACATTACTCATCTCATATGTATATACTGAATACTCTATCCTCCACTATCTATTCTTTACTATATATTGCATCTTAGCCTCTCTGTCACTGCTCATCCATATATTTTATACTTATATATTCTCATCCTTTACTAGATTGTGTGTATTAGTATGGGTTTTCAAACACAGCTATTGACTTCTGAATTACTGTACAGGCTATACAGGTATATATTGAGTCTTCATTGTTATACTGTTTGGTCGACTCAAACTGCTACATTTGTGGCCATATGATTTATAAAAGCTCAACAAAGATAATACTCTAGGGTCTGACTGGCGGTGAGCTGTCTCCTATCCCGACTGTGCTTTAGATCAATGTAACTGGTCTTTACACAGGCTTGTAAAGAGCAGGCTAATTCTGGCAGTCACTACACTGCTCTGCCTGTGACCTGGGGTTTTATGTCAATGTTTATGGAATGCGGGGTGTAACACTATCATAGTGTGAAATATTATTCCTACGGCTGGCTGGTTGTCTAAGTAGGGGACACTCGTTAATATAACCTACCCTATGTCATGTTATATGCAGTACTCTAAAAACATATGTGTTATCAAAACAAGTCCTATCCAAACAAATTTCACATTCATGGGAAATGATTTGTACCTTTGTCCATCTTCTGTGACAGTCAAAGCCCTGTGAATATGAAACTGTTTCCTTGAAATGTAAACAAGCTGTGGCCCCTGGCAAAATGTCTACTACATTTTCCCTTTCTGGCACAGAGGATAATAAACTACTCCGCCTGACACAGAGGAGAGTATTAAACTACACCTGACAGAGGAGGATATTAAACTACACCTTCTGACACAGAGGAGAGTATTAAACTACACCTTCTGACAGAGGAGGGTATTAAACTACACCTTCTGACAGAGAGGAGGATATTAAACGACACCTCCTGACACAGAGGAGAGTAATAAACTACACATTCTGACAGAGGAGAGTATTAAACTACACCTTCTGACAGAGGAGAGTATTAAACGACACCTCCTGACACAGAGGAGAGTAATAAACTACACATTCTGACAGAGGAGAGTATTAAACTACACCTTCTGACAGAGGAGAGTATTAAACTACACCTTCTGACAGAGAGGAGGATATTAAACGACACCTCCTGACACAGAGGAGAGTAATAAACTACACATTCTGACAGAGGAGAGTATTAAACTACACCTTCTGACACAGAGGAGAGTATTAAACTACACCTTCTGACAGAGGAGAGTATTAAACTACACCTTCTGACAGAGGAGGGTATTAAACTACACCTTCTGACAGAGGAGGGTATTAAACTACACCTGACAGAAGAGAGTATTAAACTACACCTTCTGACACAGAGGATATTAAACTACACCTTCTGACACAGATGGGAGTATTAAACTACACCTTCTGACAGAGGAGAGTAATAAACTACACCTTCTGACAGAGAGGAGGATATTAAACGACACCTCCTGACACAGAGGAGAGTAATAAACTACACATTCTGACAGAGGAGAGTATTAAACTACACCTTCTGGAACAGAGGGGAGTATTAAACTACACCTGACAGAGGAGGATATTAAACTACACCTTTTGACAGAGGAGGATATTAAACTACACATTCTGACAGAGGAGAGTATTAAACTACACCTTCTGACAGAGGAGGATATTAAACTACACCTGACAGAGGAGAGTATTAAACTACACCTTCTGACACAGAGGAGAGTATTAAACTACACATTCTGACAGGGGAGGATATTAAACTACACCTTCTGACACAGAGGAGAGTATTAAACTACACCTTCTGACACAGAGGAGAGTATTAAACTACACCTTCTGACACAGAGGAGAGTATTAAACTACACCTTCTTACAGAGGAGAGTATTAAACTACACCTTCTGACAGAGGAGGATATTAAACTACACCTTCTGACACAGAGGAGAGTATTAAACTACACCTTCTGACACAGAGGAGAGTATTAAACTACACCTTCTGACACAGAGGAGAGTATTAAACTACACCTTCTTACAGAGGACAGTATTAAACTACACCTTCTGACAGAGGAGGATATTAAACTACACCTGACAGAGGAGGGTATTAAACTACACATTCTGACAGGGGAGGATATTAAACTACACCTTCTGACACAGAGGAGAGTATTAAACTACACCTTCTGACAGAGGAGAGTATTAAACTACACCTTCTGACAGAGGAGAGTATTAAACTACACATTCTGACACAGAGGATAATAAACTACACCTTCTGACAGAGGAGAGTATTAACACACATATGTTGTACGAAGTTCGATATCACAAACATAATTTGTGTTCCAAGCAGTTTTAGGAGGACGTGTTTTTTTTCTCGGCGTACCAAAAAGTGACCTTTTCAAATACTCCTACAGAGTTCCATGCAGGTAAGACGTATTGATTTCTATATAGTATCAGAAAGAGCAAATTCCGAGGTTTCCAAAACATGTACCTTTGCAAAATATCTCCCCCCAAAAATTAAGAGATGAGCTCTGTTTCAAATAGAATTTTTCCAAGAATCCATAAGAATCCATCCACTGCTATCCTACAGTAGCATATCACCTAAAGTAACAAACGAATAAAAATGCTATTCTGTTCTTTTAAATAATTGTTTTTCATATTCTAATGTTACCCAAGACTTTCATAAAAACAACCAAATTATTATTTTTCCGAAAGCTTTTTCCGAAAGCATTTATTTATTAATCTGTTAGAATGTTGCAGTCAAAATGGCGGTTCATTGGCGTAGTAAGGTCAAAATATCTGTTCATTGGCGTAATAAGGTCAAAATGACTGTTCATTGGCGTAGTAAGGTCAAAAGGACTGTTCATTGGCGTAGTAAGGTCAAAATGGCGGTTCATTGGCGTAGTAAGGTCAAAATAGCTGTTCATTGGCGTAATAAGGTCAAAATAGCTGTTCATTGGCGTAATAAGGTCAAAATGGCTGTCATTGGCGTAGTAAGGTCAAAACGGTGGTTCATTGGCGTAGTAAGGTCAAAATGGCGGTTCATTGGCATAGTAGCCTCGCTCTGAAGGACATGGAACAGCACAGACATCTAAAGATAGCCTCGCTCTGAAGGACATGGAACAGCACAGACATCTAAAGATAGCCTCGCTCTGAAGGACATGGAACAGCACAGACATCTAAAGATAGCCTCGCTCTGAAGGACAAGGGGAGGAAGATGCAGCCATATCTGGGGTACGGTGAACATCAAAAGAATCCTCTGTTGACTTGTTTTTCAAAGCAACCACAAAAAAAAGTAACCAGCAGGACCCCAACCTACCTGTACGGTGGTTCCTCCTTTAAAGGTTGCAAGTTCACCCCGCGTCACGGCTTCATTGCTCCAGACCACCACAAGGGGGAGTTAGAGCGCTCATTATGCATTTGGGTGCCAAGGTTTTTATATGACCAATCATGTCGAGTGGTTCCAATGACGAATTTGATGCGAGCCACCCATCCCTGGTAACTTTCTACAACAAAGATGGCTGACAAAACATTACGGAGGAAGCAAATGTAAGTAATTATAACGTCATTACGAATTAAGCTAAAAATGTACAATTGAGAGGAATGTGTTAGTTAATGTAGAGACAAATGATTGTGCAGATGTTTTGGTCATAAAGTTAATTTTTTTTAAATCGTGATTTAGCAAGTTAACTAATTAGCTCACATTAGCCAGCTAGCTAGCTGGTGTTGTGACATGAGTACAGTATGACATTGTAATTCCTGTTGTTTACGGTTTTAGGGACTCCTGAGAAAACCAGCAAACCAGGCTGTTGTCTATGGAAACAGTGGATGTAAAGAATCTAGCTAGCTAAAGCATTTACTGCAAATATACAATTGTGTAAGCTTGCCTTACCGTGCAATGCAGCAGAAGTAACATAGCTATCTAACTATTTACTTTCTTATTGTGTATTGGGGGATAAAAATACTGATGTGTATGTAGCCGGAGTATGTAGCCGATCTGTGTACGGACCATAAACCGTTAGGTTCTGAACTAATATTCATACCTCAGCTATCATAGTTGTTGTATCAACTTCAAGTCTGAATGGCATTAATGAAGCCTATGGATTGAGTAGAATAGTAGCAAGGCTGCAAGCCCAGACGGCATCCCCAGCCGCGCCCTCAGAGCATGCGCAGACCAGCTGGCTGGTGTGTTTACAGACATATTCAATCAATCCTTATCCCAGTCTGCTGTTCCCACATGCTTCAAGAGGGCCACCATTGTTCCTGTTCCCAAGAAAGCTAAGGTAACTGAGCTAAACGACTACCGCCCCGTAGCACTCACTTCCATCATCATGAAGTGCTTTGAGAGACTAGTCAAGGACCATATCACCTCCACCCTACCTGACACCCTAGACCCACTCCAATTTGCTTACCGCCCAAATAGGTCCACAGACGATGCAATCTCAACCACACTGCACACTGCCCTAACCCATCTGGACAAGAGGAATACCTATGTAAGAATGCTGTTCATCGACTACAGCTCAGCATTTAACACCATAGTACCCTCCAAACTCGTCATCAAGCTTGAGACATTGGGTCTCGACCCCGCCCTGTGCAACTGGGTACTGGACTTCCTGACGGGCCGCCCCCAGGTGGTGAGGGTAGGCAACAACATCTCCACCCCGCTGATCCTCAACACTGGGGCCCCACAAGGGTGCGTTCTGAGCCCTCTCCTGTACTCCCTGTTCACCCACGACTGCGTGGCCACGCATGCCTCCAACTCAATCATCAAGTTTGCGGATGACACAACAGTGGTAGGCTTGATTACCAACAACGACGAGACGGCCTACAGGGAGGTGAGGGCCCTCGGAGTGTGGTGTCAGGAAAATAACCTCACACTCAACGTCAACAAAACTAAGGAGATGATTGTGGACTTCAGGAAACAGCAGAGGGAGCACCCCCCTATCCACATCGATGGGACAGTAGTGGAGAGGGTAGTAAGTTTTAAGTTCCTCGGCGTACACATCACAGACAAACTGAATTGGTCCACCCACACAGACAGCATCGTGAAGAAGGCGCAGCAGCGCCTCTTCAACCTCAGGAGGCTGAAGAAATTTGGCTTGTCACCAAAAACACTCACAAACTTCTACAGATGCACAATCGAGAGCATCCTGTCGGGCTGTATCACCGCCTGGTATGGCAACTGCTCCGCCCACAACCGTAAGGCTCTCCAGAGGGTAGTGAGGTCTGCACAATGCATCACTGGGGGCAAACTACCTGCCCTCCAGGACACCTACACCACCTGATGTCACAGGAAGACCATAAAGATCATCAAGGACAACAACCACCCGAGCCACTGCCTGTTCACCCCGCTTCCATCCAGAAGGCGTGGTCAGTACAGGTGCATCAAAGCTGGGATGGAGAGACTGAAAAACAGCTTCTATCTCCAGGCCATCAGACTGTTAAACAGCCACCACTAACATTGAGTGGCTGCTGCCAACACACTGACTCAACTCCAGCCACTTTAATAATGGGAATTGATGGAAATTGATGTCAAATATATCACTAGCCACTTTAAACAATGCTACTTAATATAATGTTTACATACCCTACATTATTCATCTCATATGTATATGTATATACTGTACTCTATCATCTACTGCATCTTTATGTAATACATGTATCACTAGCCACTGTACCATCACTCATTCATATATCCTTATGTACATATTCTTATCCCTTTACACTTGTGTGTATAAGGTAGTAGTTTTGGAATTCTTAGGTTAGATTACTCGTTGGTTATTACTGCATTGTCGGAACTGGAAGCACAAGCATTTTGCTCACTCGCATTAACATCTGCTAACCATGTGTATGTGACAAATACATTTGATTTGATTTGATTTTGAATATAATAACTTTATTGTGCCAAGGATGCAAGTCCTATATACAGTGGGGCAAAAAAGTATTTAGTCAGTCACCAATTGTGCAAGTTCTCCCACATAAAACAATGAGAGAGGCCTGTAATTTTCATCATAGTTACACTTCAACTATGACAGACAAAATGACATTGTAGGATTTTTAATCAATTTATTTGCAAATTATGATGGAAAATAAGTATTTGGTCACCTACAAACAAGCAAGATTTCTGGCTCTCACAGACCTGTAACTTCTTCTTTAGGAGGCTCCTCTGTCCTCCACTCGCTACCTGTATTAATGGCACCTGTTTGAACTTGTTATCAGTATAAAAGACACCTGTCCACAACCTCAAACAGTCACACTCCAAACTCCACTATGGCCAAGACCAAAGAGCTGTCAAAGGACACCAGAAACGAAATTGTAGACCTGCACCAGGCTGGGAAGACTGAATCTGCAATAGGTAAGCAGCTTGGTTTGAAGAAATCAACTGTGGGATCAATTATTAGGAAATGGAAGACATACAAGACCACTGATAATCTCCCTCAATCTGGGGCTCCACGCAAGATCTCACCCCGTGGGGTCAAAATGATCACAAGAACGGTGAGCAAAAATCCCAGAACCACACAGGGGACCTAATGAATGACCTGCAGAGAGCTGGGACCAAAGTAACAACGCCTACCATCAGTAACACACTACGCCACCAGGGACTCAAATCCTGCAGTGCCAGACGTGTCCCCCTGCTTAAGCCAGTACATGTCTTAAGCCAGTACAATACTTATTTTCCACCATAATTTGCAAATAAATTCATAAAAAATCCTACAATGTGATTTTCTGGATTTTTTTTTTCTCATTTTGTCTGTCATAGTTGAAGTGCCTCTCTCATCTTTTTAAGTGGGAGAACATGCACAATTGGTGGCTGACTAAATACATTTTTGCCCCACTGTACGTACATGTATTGTAGTTATTACCAGTCATGAGATCCCCACATTGTAGCCTGTACCTTACAGAAAACCTTATGCTGAAAAACACATGAGGACAAACAATAGAAGATAATGTCATTATTAGACATGAATACCACTTGCTTGATGATGACTTGATCATTTGAATCAGTTGTGTAGTGCTAAGACAATAGCTGCTGAGGTGTCAGGTTTGCCTCTGTACTTAAAGGGTGATTATTCCAACTGCAGATTTGCCCACAGTTGAGGTAGGAACACATATCCCACACAGAAGAGGTGGATACAATTAGACAGGTCAAGGTATCCTTCTTCCTCCAAACTGTGCATGTGAGACAGGTTCCATGTACAACAAGACAGAGAGGAAGAGAGAAAAAGAACACATAACAGTTTAATTACCTCTGGTTATGGACACTTTCGCCAGGAATAAAGCTTCCACGGCCTGTTCCTCGGACAGTGAACATCTGGCAATATCTACATTTTTGACCAGTTGATCAGCTTGCTCTCTGAAAGTAAATAAAATAGTTTATTTTTTATAGATATGAAAACAATAACTGAGATATGACTGTTCAATCTAAAGTAGCAGATGTCATTTTGAGGATACGCCAATACAGCACAGAAAGCTTAACACCAGACTGGTATTGTGGTTGTTCATTAGGTGATGGGATATATGCAATATGCATACAAAATAATATACATACCTGTTGTATCTTGAAAGCATTGGAATTAAAAGTGAAATGTGAAATCTATTAACCTGCTTCATTATGTATGTATTACCAGTTGATGAAGAACAACTCCAATTTTATACATCATTGAAAATGTGTCTTGGAATAAGTAAGAATAAAAAAGTTAAAATGACTTCTTAGATTTGATGGAGACACTATACATCTTAGTACCTTATCAATTTATGTTTTGGATCAATGTGGACGAGAGACAGGGGAGCAGGAAGAGAGTATTTTTGCCGAGCAACGCAACAAAGCTGGATCAATCTGGCAATGATACAGTACCTGACTCCCTAAATATTCTCCATTGTACACGATGGCCCATTGCTCTGAGACTTTCTTTGACCATCTTAAAGCCGGCAAGGGGCATCCTTGCCTTAATGGCCCTGACTTTCTGGTCTAACTCTTCATCTGACATATCAGAATAGCATTCCCTGACAGACATATTGTGTTCTTTCATCCTCCTGTAAAAGAAGCTACCGTTACACCGTCATGAAATGTGATTATATATCGACTATGAAACAAATAGGACATGGCCAGCTTATGAGTTGCCCCGACCGCAAGACACAGGGATTCTTTAGCTAAATAGCCCAGTACTGTACTGCCGACCGTCATGTTGTACAGCGCCATATTTTCCATTCCATCCTAATAGAAATTCAGAGGGTTTTTTGTTTTTCATGGAATAGAAACACCATCATTTTAATCAAATTAATTAAGAAAGTACCAGTCAAAAGTTTGGACACACCTACTCATTCCAGGATTTTTCTACATTGTAGAATAATAGTGAAGATATCACAACTATGAAATAACACAAATGGAATCAGTTAAGAACTAACTTATTTACAAGGACAGCCTACTCCTTCCTCCCCGTTGGGGGATTGAACCCCGGTCTCCCGCGAGCCTGCAATATGGGAAATTATCAAATGCTTCTCAAAGATGCCCTCTGGTGGTTAAACTTGCAATAACTTACATTAACAGAAAAAATGGCTGACAATTAGTGTGCCACACAATGCTGCAGCAAGGTGTGCCGCAGTATGACGCAACTTTTAAAGCATGAACCACTGTACAAGATACCCAGCTCAGTCAAACATTCCTGGCCGTCCAGACAGTTCTGTGGACCCAACATTTCATCAGAGCCAGCGTTTATTTCAAGTGTTATGTAATTAGTAGAATTATATATCCTCAAATGGAGCAGAACCGTGTTTCGGTGGGAAAAGGTCTGGCTACCTGGATCACTCCTGGAAAATCTGTAAAACATAAGCTGTATAAGTGATGTAAAATGTTTTGTAGGTCAGAGGGCGGATGGTGGTGCCAGACCTATTAAATGAGTGATAACGTTCCTCATAACTTTTGTTCAGGAAATGCCATGGACTCCCTTTGTGTGTGTGCAAAAAAAACAAAGCTCAGAACGGAATCAAAAATATAATTTATTGGTGGAGAGGAAAGTCCAGCAGCCAGTTAAACCTGAGAGGTGTGTGTGTGTGGGCCCACACGTATACACCCTGATGGTGTCAGGTTAGTTTATACAGTGATGGTGTCAGGTTAGTTTATACCCTGCTGGTGTCCAGTTAGTTCATACCCTGATGGTGTCTGTTGGGGATTAATCAGAATTAGTTGGGTAACATAGATAGGATGTTTTATTTTCATGATATGCTTATGAGTTATTTCTCATAAGAATGTATTTTGTTGTACTATAGTGGTGGCCATTTGCAATTATCTGTTCTCTATCAAGACTAAGTTGCTTGGGCCGCAGAGAGGGGAGAGGTCAAGGTGTCATCATGTGTAAACATATCTTTTGAACCATGTGAAGGGATGATTGATGGGGAACCAATTATCTTTTGGCTCCACTGTGTCTGTGTGCCAGCCACTCCCTACTTTTCCCATCGGGGAGAGGAGGATGGCAGTGTCTGGAACCATTCTATGTTCCCTCTCTCGTTGCCCCTATCTTGACCTAAAGGCTCACTTTCCTCTCCGTGAGCTTGTCCAGAATTGGTTGTATTTAGGATGGGGTATCTAAAATGACAATTGGATATATATCATAGGGTGGGGGTAATGTCTTGGTACCATTTTGTACCAAGGACGAGATAAGAGCTTTGTTTAGGAGACCAAACTGAATGATAATTTATAGCCAACTCTGTCTGGCTAGGGGATACTCCTCTCTGAAGTGAAGTCTTTCTTTGTGTAAGTTCCTAAGACCTGTGGTTTGTCATGTCGTCTAGGGGGGGTGGATCTGTGCTATAAAGGACCCCATTAGGAGACCAAACTGAATGATAATTTATAGCCAACTCTGTCTGGCTAGGGGATAGTCCTCTCTGAAGTAAAGTCTTTCTTTGTGTAAGTTCCTAAGACCTGTGGTTTGTCATGTCGTCTAGGGGGGGTGGATCTGTGCTATAAAGGACCCCATTAGGAGACCAAACTGAATGATAATTTATAGCCAACTCTGTCTGGCTAGGGGATAGTCCTCTGAAGTAAAGTCTTTCTTTGTGTAAGTTCCTAAGACCTGTGGTTTGTCATGTCGTCTAGGGGGGGTGGATCTTTGCTATAAAGGATCCCACTTGCCATTATGTTGACCACTCTTAACTTTTCATTAGAGATACTGAACTGTTGAAAGTCAAAATGCTATTGCAAAAGCTTAATTATAATTAAAGGTGAAGATTAAGCATAACTCTGACTGGTGTGTGATTTGCTCTCTCATCATTTGGTAATTAAGGAAATTTCCACGACATGTCAGGTTAGTTTATACCCTGATGGTGTCAGGTTAGTTTATATCCTGTTGGTGTCAGGTTAGTTTATATGCTGCTGGTGTTAGTGGCCCAGGTTAGTTAGTGGCCCTCAACCCCCTTACCAAAACACCCACAACATGATATAGGCCTGAAATTGTTTTTCCATGGACTTTTCCAGTGCCTTTTTTAAAGCTTCTGTTTTGCAAGTGTCGGAGCCATGTGGAAAAGCTATGCCTGATCTGACTGAACAGGCTGCCAACATCAGTGGCTGTAGTAACCTTACACTTTCAAAACATAGAGCAGCCTGCACGTTCAGGGTGTGTGTTCAGGAGCTAGCCTGACAGGCTGCCATTCTAAACACACACATGCACACACACACACACACACACACACACACACACACACAAACAAACATAGAGACCACCCGAAAGGTCACTGAACCCTAAATAAAAGATCTCCTAATTCTTCAATACCCCTTCATCTCTCGAACAGATATGGTCCAGACCCTGCTGGGTTAAGGATCAAAGTTGATCTACTGCTTTTTCCACCCCCAGGATCCTCCATGCCCGTGGTCCATGTCCCCGTCTCTGTCATTGCTCATTCTCTTATTACATCTCCTGATGTTAGGTCTCTCTCCCTCAGGCCCGGAGAGAACACTTTGACATTATGATGTCATCACACCAGGAAGAGACCGGAGAAGAAAACCAGACAGGCAGTCATTCCGGAGATGATGGATATACTGACAAGATACTGTCTCTCCACCGTAACAATGGGAGTCGTTGTCCTCAAAGCGGCACGGCGGGCTGTCTAGCTCCCGCCTATACTTTCTTTGGATTGGTGAATAAATCTTATTACTGTAATCCTTTTTGCAATATTCGATGAGGGTTGTTAATGTCAGCCTCCTGTATTCAATGGAGAGAGATGTTATGCTACTAGCCTCATGCCATGAATATGCATAGCCATCTCCAGACAACTCCGATATAAAGTGTTTTCCTCAAAGTTGGCAGGATGTCACGTGTCCTACTTATATCAGTACACTCGTAACCCCTTAAGCATTATGAAACGTCGATTGTAACAAATAAACCTCACGTGCGCAAAAATGCCATTCATGTTTTTGTTGACCAAATTCAAAACTCTCATTGACCTCCATACAAAAACTCACTTGGTGGGCGAGACAATGAAAAAAAAACGTCACCTGCCGGATGAGGACAGATTTTCCGCCGAGTTGGACCCTTCCTCTCCCTCTCCGGTCAATCAGCTTTCATCATCCATCCCCACCCCTCTGTTAATTGCTTCATCCATGCCTTGGAATGATTATGAGCCTTAAGCTGGGCTGCTGAATCAATTAGAGAGCTGAAGTGGAGTCATGGGGGTTGGAGGAGGGGCAGATTAAGCGAGTGAAGAGTGCTCCTACAGCAGAGATTGGGGAAAGGAGAGGGGTGGAGGTTGTGAGGGTTTGAACGTGAAAAAAAACCAGGGTTGGTGTTGAATTCCTTTATTTTCATCCTGTCTCTCCCCTCGCCAGGCTGTCTGAACAAAGCGCTGTGTGTGTGTGTGTGTGTGTGCACGCGTGTGTGCGTGTGTGCGTGCTTGCGTGTGTGCGTGCCCTAAAGGGGCAGGGGTCAACTAGCATGCAGACACAAACCGGGTATTATCCTCAGCTGTGAGAGAACACTCTCACATCCTCTCTCTCTCTGATCAGAGGAGAACACTCTCACTTCCTCTCTGTTTCTCTCTCTCTCTTCTCTTTTCTCTCTTCTCTCCTCTTTCTCCTGAAAGGCACCAGTCAGAACTGATCACCACACCTGATACCGATATATCACTGGGACATTCATGGGAAGCAGAAGAGACGGCAAATATCCATAAACACCCACACAACCTCACATACACACCCACACAAACTCACATACACACACACACAAACTCACATACACACACACACAAACTCACATACACACACACACAAACTCACACACACACACACACACACACACACACACAAATGCACATACACACACACCACACACACACAGTCAATGCTGCTGTTCTATTATATACACTACATGGCCAAAAGTATGTGGACACCTGCTTGCCAAATATCTCATTCCAGAATCATGGGCATTAATATGGAGTTGGTCCCCACTTTGCTGCTATAACAGCCTCTGCTCTTCTGGGAAGGCTTCCCACTAGATGTTGGAACATTGCTGCAGGGACCACACAGAAATGGTTTGTCGAGATCGGTGTGGAAGAACTTGACTGGCATGCACAGAGCCCTGAGCTCGAACACCTTAGGGATGAATTGGAACGCAGACTTCGAGCCAGGCCTAATTGCCCAACATCAGTGCCCGACCTCATTAATGCTCTTGTGGCTGAATGGAAGCAAGTCCCCGCAGCAATTTTCCAACATCTAGTGGAAAGCCTTCCCAGAAGAGTGGAGGCTGTTATAACAGCAATGTTCCAACATCTAGTGGAAAGACTTCCCAGAAGAGTAGAGGCTGTTATAGCAGCAATGATCCAACATCTAGTGGGAAGCCTTCCCAGAAGAGTAGAGGCTGTTATAACAGCAAAGTGGGGACCAACTCCATATTAATGCCCATGATTCTGGAATGAGATGATTTTGGTCCGTTCCGCTTTGACATCGCTCCTCTATATGTATATATTCTTAATTAATTCCTTAGATTTGTGTGTAATTTGTGTAACTTGTTAGATATTACTTGTTAGATATTACTTGCACTGTCGGAGCTAGAAGCACAAGCATTTCACTACACCCGCAATAACATTTACTAATCACGTATAAGTGACCAATATAATTTGATTTGATTTGATTTGAATGTCAAGTCGTTTGAATACCTTCCGAAGACTCTGTGTGCTGCGATTTGTTTTTTGTTTTTTTATTCCAATTCAAAATAAGCCTTATACTGTATACAAACCTCAAATATATACAGTGCCTTGCGAAAGTATTCGGCCCCCTTGAACTTTGCGACCTTTTGCCACATTTCAGGCTTCAAACATAAAGATATAAAACTGTATTTTTTTGTGAAGAATCAACAACAAGTGGGACACAATCATGAAGTGGAACGACATTTATTGGATATTTCAAACTTTTTTAACAAATCAAAAACTGAAAAATTGGGCGTGCAATATTATTCAGCCCCTTTACTTTCAGTGCAGCAAACTCTCTCCAGAAGTTCAGTGAGGATCTCTGAATGATCCAATGTTGACCTAAATGACTAATGATGATAAATACAATCCACCTGTGTGTAATCAAGTCTCCGTATGAATGCACCTGCACTGTGATAGTCTCAGAGGTCCGTTAAAAGCGCAAAGAGCATCATGAAGAACAAGGAACACACCAGGCAGGTCCGAGATACTGTTGTGAAGAAGTTTAAAGCCGGATTTGGATACAAAAAGATTTCCAAAGCTTTAAACATTCCAAGGAGCACTGTGCAAGCGATAATATTGAAATGGAAGGAGTATCAGACCACTGCAAATCTACCAAGACCTGGCCGTCCCTCTAAACTTTCAGCTCATACAAGGAGAAGACTGATCAGAGATGCAGCCAAGAGGCCCATGATCACTCTGGTTGAACTTCAGAGATCTACAGCTGAGGTGGGAGACTCTGTCCATAGGACAACAATCATTCGTATATTGCACAAATCTGGCCTTTATGGAAGAGTGGCAAGAAGAAAGCCATTTCTTAAAGATATCCATAAAAAGTGTCATTTAAAGTTTGCCACAAGCCACCTGGGAGACACACCAAACATGTGGAAGAAGGTGCTCTGGTCAGATGAAACCAAAATTGAACTTTTTGGCAACAATGCAAAACGTTATGTTTGGCGTAAAAGCAACACAGCTCATCACCCTGAACACACCATCCCCACTGTCAAACATGGTGGTGGCAGCATCATGGTTTGGGCCTGCTTTTCTTCAGCAGGGACAGGGAAGATGGTTAAAATTGATGGGAAGATGGATGGAGCCAAATACAGGACCATTCTGGAAGAAAACCTGATGGAGTCTGCAAAAGACCTGAGACTGGGACGGAGATTTATCTTCCAACAAGACAATGATCCAAAACATAAAGCAAAATCTACAATGGAATGGTTCAAAAATAAACATATCCAGGTGTTAGAATGGCCAAGTCAAAGTCCAGACCTGAATCCAATTGAGAATCTGTGGAAAGAACTGAAAACTGCTGTTCACAAATGCTCTCCATCCAACCTCACTGAGCTCGAGCTGTTTTGCAAGGAGGAATGGGAAAAATGTCAGTCTCTCGATGTGCAAAACTGATAGAGACATACCCCAAGCGACTTACAGCTGTAATCGCAGCAAAAGGTGGCGCTACAAAGTATTAACTTAAGGGGGCTGAATAATTTTGCACGCCCAATTTTTCAGTTTTTGATTTGTTAAAAAAGTTTGTAATACCCAATAAATGTCGTTCCACTTCATGATTGTGTCCCACTTGTTGTTGATTCTTCACAAAAAAATACAGTTTTATATCTTTATGTTTGAAGCCTGAAATGTGGCAAAAGGTCTCAAAGTTCAAGGGGGCCGAATACTTTCGCAAGGCACTGTATGTTCACAAACCTTACTACATACAAACCCTACATATAAAGGTATGTAAACAAGGGCACAACTTTCACTGGGGATGGGGGGGACATGTCCCTCCCACATTCTGAAATTGTATTTTTGTCCCCCCCTCCACTTTTATCATTGGAATGGGATACAAACACGGCAATAATGTGCTTTAGGACCATGCGGAAGCCTCCGAGTAGTCGGTAGGCTGTTCGCAGTGTTTATCCGACTGGATTTAGGACCACACAGACACCACAGAGTGGACTGACAGGCTGTGTGAAGGCAAAGCTTCTGGAAGGCTGGCTGGACCGGCGTGGGAGAGTTGGGCAAAGTTCAGTGTACACGTTACGCTCTTTCACCAAGTTGTGGAAGGAACAGAAACTGGCTACTCTTTAATTGACTGATGTAGCTGGCAAGGTAACTGCTGTTTAACCTGTTAACAGAAGAAGAAAAAACTAAACTAGTGTTTATTCGCAATGCTGAGCTATTATTGTAACTGACATGTAACGTTAGCTAATATTTCATCCCATTTGGACTGAGGCGAATGAATAAGCTACACTAGTTAGTAGCTACCACAGCCAGGTCAGCTCTGAGCCCCTAGTTATCTGTCAGATAGAGATATGAGGTGGCTGTTATTACTATCTAACAGCAGTTGTTTGTAAGGACATGTTTTGTAGCCTTAGTTTTGTTACATTTCAGAAGTAAATAAACTTAGCAAAGCTTTCACCAGTTGATGTACCATTACATTTTGTAAAGTTGTTTTTATTTAACCTTTATTTAACTAGGCAAGTCAGATAAGAAAAAGACAAGATAAGAAAAATAACTATTATTTACAATGACGGCCTACGGGTGGAACAGTGGATTAACTCAAATCAAATCAAATCACATGTATTTATATAGCCCTTCGTACATCCGCTGATATCTCAAGGTGCTGTACAGAAACCCAGCCTAAAACCCCAAACAGCAAGCAATGCAGGTGTAGAAGCATTAACTGCCTTGTTCAGGGGCAGAACGACAGCTCTGGGATTCAATACAGAAACCTTTCGGGTTGGGTCAGTCTGTCCTATCTGCTGTAATTCTCCTGTCTTATCTGGTGTCCTGTGTGATGTTATATATGCTCCCTATAATTCTGCACTGTTGGAGATAGGAACACAAGCATTTCGCTAAACCCGCAATAACATCTGCTAAATATGTGTATGTGACCAATACAATTTGATTTGATCTAATTCTCTCTCTCACCTGTTGCACCCTCCACAACCGCTGTTATTATGATTTGACCCTGCTGGTCATCTATGAATGTTTGAACATCTTGAAGAACGGTCTGGACTTAATGGCCTTGTGCCCTTATAATCTCCACCCAGGCACAGACAGAAGAGGACTGGGCATCCCTCAGAACCTGGTTCCTCTCTAGGTTTCTTCCTATGTTCCCTGCCTTTCTAGGGAGTTTTTCCTAGCCATTGTTCTTCTGCATTGCTTGCTGTTTGTGGTTTTTATGCTGGGTTTCTGTACAGGGAGACGTTTTATGACAGTAGGGGTCGGATTATTTCTATGGTCTGGGCCAATTATATGATGTCATAGATTGAAGAGTGAAGAGAACGTACGGATTGTGAGGACAGTGGGACAGTGATGTCACAGAGTGAAGAGAACATACGGATTGTGAGGACAGTGGGACAGTGATGTCACAGAGTGAAGAGAACATACGGATTGTGAGGACAGTGGGACAGTGATGTCACAGAGTGAAGAGAACATACGGATTGTGAGGACAGTGGGACAGTGATGTCACAGAGTGAAGAGAACATACGGATTGTGAGGACAGTGGGACAGTGATGTCATAGATTGAAGAGTGAAGAGAACATACGGATTGTGAGGACAGTGGGACAGTGATGTCACAGAGTGAAGAGAACATACGGATTGTGAGGACAGTGGGACAGTGATGTCACAGAGTGAAGAGAACATACGGATTGTGAGGACAGTGGGACAGTGATGTCACAGAGTGAAGAGAACATACGGATTGTGAGGACAGTGGGACAGTGATGTCATAGATTGAAGAGTGAAGAGAACGTACGGATTGTGAGGACAGTGGGACAGTGATGTCACAGAGTGAAGAGTGAAGAGAACGTACGGATTGTGAGGACAGTGGGACAGTGATGTCATAGATTGAAGAGTGAAGAGAACGTACGGATTGTGAGGACAGTGGGACAGTGATGTCACAGAGTGAAGAGACGGATTGTGAGGACAGTGGGACAGTGATGTCACAGAGTGAAGAGAACGTACGGATTGTGAGGACAGTGGGACAGTGATGTCACAGAGTGAAGAGAACGTACGGATTGTGAGGACAGTGGGACAGTGATGTCACAGAGTGAAGAGAACATACGGATTGTGAGGACAGTGGGACAGTGATGTCACAGAGTGAAGAGAACATACGGATTGTGAGGACAGTGGGACAGTGATGTCACAGAGTGAAGAGAACATACGGATTGTGAGGACAGTGGGACAGTGATGTCATAGATTGAAGAGTGAAGAGAACATACGGATTGTGAGGACAGTGGGACAGTGATGTCACAGAGTGAAGAGAACATACGGATTGTGAGGACAGTGGGACAGTGATGTCACAGAGTGAAGAGAACATACGGATTGTGAGGACAGTGGGACAGTGATGTCATAGATTGAAGAGTGAAGAGAACGTACGGATTGTGAGGACAGTGGGACAGTGATGTCATAGATTGAAGAGTGAAGAGAACGTACGGATTGTGAGGACAGTGGGACAGTGATGTCATAGAGTGAAGAGTGAAGAGAACGTACGGATTGTGAGGACAGTGATGTCATAGAGTGAAGAGAACGTACGGATTGTGAGGACAGTGGGACAGTGATGTCATAGAGTGAAGAGTGAAGAGAACGTACGGATTGTGAGGACAGTGGGACAGTGATGTCATAGAGTGAAGAGTGAAGAGAACGTACGGATTGTGAGGACAGTGGGACAGTGATGTCATAGAGTGAAGAGAACGTACGGATTGTGAGGACAGTGGGACAGTGATGTCACAGAGCTTCTCTTAAGTCCTTGAAGTGTCCCGAAAGGAGACCAGTCTGTCTCATTAAAGCGTCAGTTTTCCATGTGTTTTTTATTCAGAGACTGTTGGTCCGGAACGGTGCTGATAAATGCTTCAAATGGAAATAACTTGTTGAATAAACAAAACCCCAAAATGTGAAATATGATAACCCAAAACCACCCATCGTATTCGGCATACTAAAACACACACACACATACATACATATACACACACACACACACATACACACATACATACACACACACACACACACACACACACACACACACACACACACACACACACACACACACACACACACACACACACACACACACACACACACACAGGCATATGCTCAGCATGAAAACACAAATATGGTGACCTACAGTAGGCTGCACGCTGTATACTGTGCTATCACAGCATTGTCCATAGTAAACAAATATATTGTACCATCACAGCATTGTCCATACTAAACAGATATACTGTACTATCACAGCATTGTCCATAGTAAACAAATATAGTGTACTATCACAGCATTGTCCATAGTAAACAGATATATTGTACTATCACAGCATTGTCCATACTAAACAGATATATTGTACTATCACAGCATTGTCCATAGTAAACAGATATATTGTACTATCACAGCATTGTCCATAGTAAACAGATATAGTGTACTATCACAGCATTGTCCATAGTAAACAGATATACTGTACTATCACAGCATTGTCCATGACTAAACAGATATACTGTACCATCACAGTATTGCCCGCTTTGAGGACAATACAGTGCCACTGACACGGCCTGCAACGGAATCATGCGGTCTCCTTCACTGCAGCCGAAGTGAGTAAGACATTTAAACGTGTTAACCCTCGCAAGGCTGCAGGCCCAGACGGCATCCCCAGCCGCGCCCTCAGAGCATGCGCAGACCAGCTGGCCGGTGTGTTTACGGACATATTCAACCAATCCCTATACCAGTCTGCTGTTCCCACATGCTTCAAGAGGGCCACCATTGTTCCTGTTCCCAAGAAAGCTAAGGTAACTGAGCTAAACGACTACCGCCCGTAGCACTCACATCCGTCATCATGAAGTGCTTTGAGAGACTAGTCAAGGACCATATCACCTCCACCCTACCTGACACCCTTGACCCACTCCAATTTGCTTACCGCCCAAATAGGTCCACAGACGATGCAATCTCAACCACACTGCACACTGCCCTAACCCATCTGGACAAGAGGAATACCTATGTGAGAATGCTGTTCATCGACTACAGCTCGGCATTCAACACCATAGTACCCTCCAAGCTCGTCATCAAGCTCGAGACCCTGGGTCTCGACCCCGCCCTGTGCAACTGGGTACTGGACTTCCTGACGGGCCGCCCCCAGGTGGTGAGGGTAGGCAACAACATCTCCTCCCCGCTGATCCTCAACACTGGGGCCCCACAAGGGTGCGTTCTGAGCCCTCCTGTACTCCCTGTTCACCCACGACTGCGTGGCCATGCACGCCTCCAACTCAATCATCAAGTTTGCGGACGACACAACAGTGGTAGGCTTGATTACCAACAACGACGAGACGGCCTACAGGGAGGAGGTGAGGGCCCTCGGAGTGTGGTGTCAGGAAAATAACCTCACACTCAACGTCAACAAAACTAAGGAGATGATTGTGGACTTCAGGAAACAGCAGAGGGAACACCCCCATCCACATCGATGGAACAGTAGTGGAGAGGGTAGCAAGTTTTAAGTTCCTCGGCATACACATCACAGACAAACTGAATTGGTCCACTCACACAGACAGCATCGTGAGGAAGGCGCAGCAGCGCCTCTTCAACCTCAGGAGGCTGAAGAAATTCGGCTTGTCACCAAAAGCACTCACAAACTTCTACAGATGCACAATCGAGAGCATCCTGGCGGGCTGTATCACCGCCTGGTATGGCAACTGCACCGCCCTCAACCGTAAGGCTCTCCAGAGGGTAGTGAGGTCTGCACAACGCATCACCGGGGGCAAACTACCTGCCCTCCAGGACACCTACACCACCCGATGCTACAGGAAGGCCATAAAGATCATCAAGGACATCAACCACCCGAGCCACTGCCTGTTCACCCCGCTGTCATCCAGAAGGCGAGGTCAGTACAGGTGCATCAAAGCTGGGACCGAGAGACTGAAAAACAGCTTCTATCTCAAGGCCATCAGACTGTTAAACAGCCACCACTAACATTGAGTGGCTACTGCCAACACACTGTCAATGACACTGACTCTACTCCAGCCACTTTAATCATGGGAATTGATGGGAAATTATGTAAATATATCACTAGCACTTTAAACAATGCTACCTTGTATAATGTTACTTACCCTACATTGTTCATCTCATATGCATACGTTGATACTGTACTCTATATCATCGACTGCATCCTTATGTAATACATGTATCACTAGCCACTTTAACTATGCCACTTGGTTTACATACTTATCTCATATGTATATACTGTACTCGATATCATCTACTGTATCTTGCCTATGCTGCTCTGTACCATCACTCATTCATATATCCTTATGTACATATTCTTTACCCCCTTACACTGTGTATAAGACAGTAGTTTTTTTTTTTGGAATTGTTAGTTAGATTACTTGCTCGTTATTACTGCATTGTCGGAACTAGAAGCACAAGCATTTCGCTACACTCGCATTAACATCTGCTAACCATGTGTATGTGACAAATAAAATTTGATTTGATTTGATTTATGACATATGGGATTGGGCTCGGGTCAAAAGTAGCTCACTATACACTGAATATACAAAACATTAAGAACACCTGCTCTTTTCATGACACAGACTGACCAGGTGACTCACTTGCTAAATCCACTTCAATCAGTGTAGATGAAGGGGAGGAGACGGGTTAAAGAAGGATTTAAAATATTCTTTTTAAGCCTTGAGAAAATTGAGACATGGATTGTATATGTGTGCCATTCAGAGGGTGAATGGGCAAGACAAAATATTGAAGTGCCTTTGAACGGAGTATGGTAGTAGGTGCCAGGCACACAGATTTGTGTCAAGAACTGCAATGCTGCTGGGTTGTTCACACTCAAATGTTTCCTGTGTGTCGACACAAGAATAGTCTGCCACCCAATGGACATCAAGCTAACTTTACACTGTGGGAAGCATTGGAGTCAACTTCGGCATCCCTGTGGAACCCTTTTAATACCTTGTAGAGTCCATGCCCCAATGAATTGGCGCTGTTCTGAGGGCAAAAACAGGGGGGGTGCAACTCAACAAGTGTTCTTAATGTTTTGTCCACTCAGTGTACTGTGTATTAACACACACACATCAGCTGATGGCCAGATTGTGCAACAGGATAACATTCATGAGAGGGTGTTGTGGACTGCAGGATCCTGGGGGGGGACCAGACTGTCTTTCCTCTGAATGGCATGACCGGAAACAAAAGCAGAAGGGAGAGAGAGAGGAGAGGAGAGAGAGAGAGAGAGGAGAGGAGAGAGGAGAGAGAGAGAGAGAGAGAGAGAGAGAGAGAGAGAGAGAGAGAGAGAGAGAGAGAGAGAGAGAGAGAGAGAGAGAGAGAGAGAGAGAGAGAGAGAGAGAGGAGAGAGAGAGAGAGAGAGAGAGAGAGAGAGAGAGAGAGAGAGAGAGAGAGTGAGAGAGAGAGAGAGAGAGAGAGAGAGAGAGAGAGAGAGAGAGAGAGAGAGAGAGAGAGAACATCTCCACACATTTTGTCACTTTGCTCTAGTGTCAGATCAGATTGACAGTGATTTAAAGAGAGAGAGAGAGAAGGGTATTTTCATGCATTTCTCTGTCTTGAAGAGCCCAAACCCCTGCATTCCAAGTAGAGTATCTAACGAATCCAACCTGCCGAGAGAGAAGAAGTCACAGTCCTCCAGTACGTGGCTGTACGTGGTTCCAAAGTTCGTCAGCAGTGCATTTTGTGAGTGTATTCATCATTTTTTAATTCAATTTAATAATGTATTCTGAATATCCAAACAAGTTGTTTTGTATGGGAGGGCAGCTATATTATCTCTAAGCCAGTCATCATTACAGTAAGTAATGGATGAAATGAGGAAGTATACAGTACTGTACAACTTTCACCTTTTTTTATTTTGCTTCATACGTCACAGCCCTAGATATGGACAGCACAACAGGATTCGCCCTGACCCCTGTCAATCACAACCACACCAACAGCAGCTGTTCCCGTGACAACGTGCTGAAGACTGTGGTGTTTCCTGTTCTCTACTCCCTCCTCTTCCTGTTGGGCCTGTCCCTCAACGGCCTGGCAGTGTGGGTGTTCTTCAGCATCCCCAGCCGCTCCCACTTCATCATCTACCTCAAGAACATTGTGGTGGCCGACGTCCTCATGACCCTCACCTTCCCCTTCAAGGTGCAGTTACAATTATAATAATCATAATATTAATCAAAGTTATAATATTGATAACTATGAAAAAACAGCAATTAAATCACTGCCTTTATTAATGTATTTTGCTGTAGGTGCTGTCTGACTCCAACATGGCGTCCGTGGGTCTGCGTGTCTTCGTCTGTCGTGTCTCCTCTGTGCTCTTCTATCTCACCATGTACATCAGCATCCTGTTCTTTGGTCTCATCAGCATCGACCGCTGCAGGAAGACCCTCCAGCCCTTCAAGGGGACCAACGCGGCTCGTCTGTCCCACAGGAAACTGCTCTCTGGGGTTATCTGGTGCTCCCTGCTGGCCCTCTCCCTGCCCAACATGGTCCTGACCAGCCGCAGCCCCACCTCAGTCTACTTCAAGTGCAGTGATCTGAAGACAGCGGCTGGGCTGCATTGGCATGAGGTGGTCAACCATGTGTGCCAGGTCATCTTCTGGGGCAACCTGGTGACGGTGATAGTGTGTTATGCCCTCATCACCAAAGAGCTGTACAGTTCCTACGCCCGCGCCAACGCTTACCGTGCTGGTGGAGCCAGCCGAGCTGGTACTGGTAAAGGGCAGCGCCAGCCCCAGAGGAAGACTGTGAGTTCAAACGTCTTCCTGGTGCTGGCTGTGTTCTTTGTGTGCTTCGTGCCGTTCCACTTCTCCCGCGTGCCGTACACCATGAGCCAGACCCGGGGACGCATGTTTGACTGTAACCTCAAGCTGTTCTTCTTCCAATTAAAGGAGAGTACACTCTGGCTGTCCTCCCTCAACTCCCTCCTGGACCCTCTCATCTACTTCTTCCTCTGTAAGTCCTTCAGGACCACCCTGTTCAAGACGCTCCGTCTCCCACCTGGGACCTGTAGCTGGCTCACTGGGAGAGGGCCAGACCCCAACACAGGCAGTACCCCTCTGGGAGACTCCTCTGCTTGTCTGTAGCGAACTAAAGCTCTCTTCTGAAGGACTTCCATGTATTGTGGTCTGATGAATGTTTCACAGAGGATCATACTGCCCTCTACTGGAAGGCTGACGGAAACATCAACTGTGTGTTGATTGTAGCTCTGTCTGGGCAATGGAAAGAGTAAAGTAGGAAACTCTGCACAGACCAGTGATAATTACAATAATATGCAAACCAGTCTGTAACACCAGTCTGTAACACCAGTCTGTAACATGTTGTAGAATGTCATAACCCCCTCTAAATGTCACCATAACCTCATGCCAAAGGAAATCACCTAATCACCATGTCTCTCTCATAACAGCTTAGTTCCCCATACCGGCATTCTGCTTTGACCTCGTTATTTTTTAGGCTTCAGGAACTGAAATAACAGATATGTAATTATGTGTAACCATGGCACAGCACGTATGCCTATAATGGACAACAAGACATTCTATACTACATAAACTTGTGAAATCTAAATATTTTTTTCTCTCCCATTCGTTGATCCATGTCTTTAACCATTCTTCAACAAAACAATATGATACTGAGGGAAAAATCCCCTGAAAGCCAGATGTTCTGTATGTGTAGACAGACAGTATACAACCTTTTAACAGTTGGCCTAAGGGCAGACTGAAAAACAAAACCACACTGCGAAAAACAGCTGAAAGTTCATGTGAAAACAATAGTTCATGTGAAAACAATAGTTCATGTGAAAACAATAGTTCATGTGAAAACAATAGTTCATGTGAAAGAAATGGTGTGTGTGCATAGTGTAAGAGCATGAGAGAGAGAAACATGGGATCAACACGTCTGATCTTTTAAATAATAACTAGGATAAAAAATGATTAAAAAAACACCAACCTCCCTGTGAAAATATAACAAACATACATAACCTCCCTAACCTGCCGAATCCAGGTCACTGGTAGGAGAAATACCATCTGCATGGGCAGATGCTAACAGCAGCAGTTCCATCAGTCTCATCATATGGCTCAGGTGGTAGAACATGGCTCTTGCAATGCCAGAATTGTGGGTTTGATTCCTGGGTCACCCACACACAAAATATATGCATGCATGACTGTCAGTAACTTTGGATAAAATCATCTGCTAAATTGCATGATATTGTTATATTATAAGAAGTTTGACAAACAAGGGCTTTTTTTTTCAGTTGTGGTCAAAAAAGCCAAAGATATTGATAACTAACCCTGTGCGTGAGCTCTTATTTTACCACTTCCCCATCTTCAGGAAGTGTATTAGGTGACGTAACAAACGCAGGCCCAATACATCGCAGTAACATATCTCACATGAAAGACATCGTAGTGACTTTCCTCCATGATAAGATGGTTTTTCTCAACTTCACCGGTGAGTTTCCTTATTTATTTATAATAATACATCATAGACATTTTTTTCTTAAATAATATTGTTCGTAAATATCCCAAATCTGATAAAAGGTTGCCTTTTGACACAGAAAGAATAAGCTGTGAATTTTTTTGAGAAATGTTTCTTGTGAACTTTATGAATCACAATCATTAGACTTTTATGCTTTCAATTGTATTTTGCAATAACAAGAAACTATTCATTCACACAATGAAAATGAACCACATCGTGGTGTCAAATTTATGTTTTAATTTTTAAAAAACATTAAAGGGGAAATCTGTGTTTGGTATGTACATTTTCTGACTTTTTGAAGGAATACTTTGGGATTTTGGGTCCATGCAACTTGTTATGTGACTTGTTTGCTACAACAAAGGGGTTGAATATTTGTTGACTCAAGACATTCCAGCTTTTCATTTTTAAATTATTTTTACAGTGGAGATCAAGTTTATAAAATGCCTGGCTGGGCAGATGAGACAATGGATTGCGCAGTGAGATGGAACAGATTAAATAGGCATTTCAACATCATTCGATTTAGGCGGTGGTAACTTGTGGAATGGACACCGGCAGGAATGCGGTTTTAACCAATCAGCATCCATGATTAGACCCACCCATTGTATAACCTCCAATATTCTATATGGACAACTTGTTATGCTATTTTGAGTGCTATACCATTTGGTTTGAAGTGGCTTAGAAAATGTAGCCCCTACCAATCCCATTGTTTCACTAGCAGAGATGCTGTCGGTGGGGTAAGTATAAATAAAGAAAACAAAGCCTTATTTTGGTCAATGTCTCTCACGATCACTTTTTGAAGTGAATTGAATTGGCTTTTTCTAAAATACAAATTCAGTATATTTCAAAATATTGTGTACTGCCTCTAAAACATTTTACTGTAGATTCTTGGTAGTCTTAAACAAATCCACTTTGAAACAAAAGTCTACACCTCACACACATGGTTCTGGCCTTAAAGAAAAGAAGACACCTGTACCAGGTCAGATATAGAGTTGAGATGTATTACATTTTGAGTTTACACATTAGACTGAAATATAATAAAACAGTTTGACATAGAAACACCAGATTTTCATCTTGTACATTTATAATTTTGAGTAATTATGAAAAATATGAATAACATTCCACCCATGAGGCCAAAGAGGGTGCTTTTGGTCATTGACAGCAGGAAACGGCTACATGGCAGTCATTTTTACAACCAAAAATATGCAAATTAATCCACAAGTGTCTATTGACACTTGTGCGTCACTCTAAGTAATGTAACATTTTTTTTTAAACTAGGATAGGTTACTGTTTGTATTGTAAAATAGTGTAACAGAACTACAATAAACACAGTGAGAAACTGTAATAGAGATGAGATGTGAGTTTCCATGGGAAACTAAGATATTTACTCTTTGTACTGTCAAATAGTGTAACAGAAACTATTGCCACCCAGCAACTTTGTGAAAAAACACCAGTATAATATCACTATGGTCAGTCTAGCATAAACCCAATACTGCAGAATGAGGCCAACATTGTAATATTACTGTGTCTATAGTATACACTACACACTACTGTATTATAGTGTAGCATGGGACCCACAGTACCAGCCTTTGTCTCATACACTATCTGAAGGACAGGAGACATGAATGGCTGTAGCTTTTCAATGTGGAAGAATAATTCAGCCAACAGTGTAATATACTGTGTCCTATAGTAAACACTGTGCAATACTGGATAATAGTAAAGATTACTGCGGACCTACAGTATCAGCCTTAGTCTCATACACTATGTGAAGGAGGAGACGTGGAGTGTGAACTGCCTGACAGTGAAGGGGCAGGGCATTCTACCTCACATCACGTTTATGGCTTAATTTTCTGCTATATAAGACAGGGTTCAGGTTGGCAGGATTCATACAAGAAACATACAGGAACTCAAATCCTTCTGTTCACCTGATTTAGAATTCCTCACAATCAAATGTAGACCGCATTATCTACCAAGAGAATTCTCTTCGATTATAATCACAGCCGTATATATCCCCCCCCAAGCAGACACATCGATGGCTCTGAACAAACTTTATTTAACTCTCTGCAAACTGGAAACGATTTATCCGGAGGCTGCATTCATTGTAGCTGGGGATTTTATCAAGGCTAATCTGAAAACAAGACTCCCTAAATTTTATCAGCATATCGATTGCGCAACCAGGGGTGGAAAGACCCTGGATCATTGTTACTCTAACTTCCGCGACGCATATAAGGCCCTGCCCCGCCCCCCTTTCGGAAAAGCTGACCACGACTCCATTTTGTTGATCCCTGCCTACAGACAGAAACTAAAACAAGAAGCTCCCACGCTGAGGTCTGTCCAACGCTGGTCCGACCAAGCTGACTCCACACTCCAAGACTGCTTCCATCACGTGGACTGAGAGATGTTTCGTATTGCGTCAGACAACAACATTGACGAATACGCTGATACGGTGTGCGAGTTCATTAGAACGTGCGTTGAAGATGTCGTTCCCATAGCAACGATTAAAACATTCCCTAACCAGAAACCGTGGATTGATGGCAGCATTCGTGTGAAACTGAAGGCACGAACCACTGCTTTTAATCAGGGCAAGGTGTCTGGTAACATGACTGAATACAAACAGTGCAGCTATTCCCTCCGCAAGGCTATCAAACAAGCTAAGCGCCAGTACAGAGACAAAGTAGAATCTCAATTCAACGGCTCAGACACAAGAGGCATGTGGCAGGGTCTACAGTCAATCACGGACTACAGGAAGAAACCCAGCCCAGTCACGGACCAGGATGTCTTGCTCCCAGGCAGACTAAATAACTTTTTGCCCGCTTTGAGGACAATACAGTGCCACTGACACGGCCTGCAACGGAAACATGCGGTCTCTCCTTCACTGCAGCCGAAGTGAGTAAGACATTTAAACGTGTTAACCCTCGCAAGGCTGCAGGCCCAGACGGCATCCCCAGCCGCGCCCTCAGAGCATGCGCAGACCAGCTGGCCGGTGTGTTTACGGACATATTCAATCAATCCCTATACCAGTCTGCTGTTCCCACAAGCTTCAAGAGGGCCACCATTGTTCCTGTTCCCAAGAAAGCTAAGGTAACTGAGCTGAGAGACTAGTCAAGAACCATATCACCTCCACCCTACCTGACACCCTTGACCCACTCCAATTTGCTTACCGCCCAAATAGGTCCACAGACGATGCAATCTCAACCACACTGCACACTGCCCTAACCCATCTGGACAAGAGGAATACCTATGTGAGAATGCTGTTCATCGACTACAGCTCGGCATTCAACACCATAGTACCCTCCAAGCTCGTCATCAAGCTCGAGACCCTGGGTCTCGACCCCGCCCTGTGCAACTGGGTACTGGACTTCCTGACGGGCCGCCCCAGGTGGTGAGGGTAGGCAACAACATCTCCTCCCCGCTGATCCTCAACACTGGGGCCCCACAAGGGTGCGTTCTGAGCCCTCTCCTGTACTCCCTGTTCACCCACGACTGCGTGGCCATGCACGCCTCCAACTCAATCATCAAGTTTGCGGACGACACAACAGTGGTAGGCTTGATTACCAACAACGACGAGACGGCCTACAGGGAGGAGGTGAGGGCCCTCGGAGTGTGGTGTCAGGAAAATAACCTCACACTCAACGTCAACAAAACTAAGGAGATGATTGTGGACTTCAGGAAACAGCAGAGGGAACACCCCCATCCACATCGATGGAACAGTAGTGGAGAGGGTAGCAAGTTTTAAGTTCCTCGGCATACACATCACAGACAAACTGAATTGGTCCACTCACACAGACAGCATCGTGAGGAAGGCGCAGCAGCGCCTCTTCAACCTCAGGAGGCTGAAGAAATTTGGCTTGTCACCAAAAGCACTCACAAACTTCTACAGATGCACAATCGAGAGCATCCTGGCGGGCTGTATCACCGCCTGGTATGGCAACTGCACCGCCCTCAACCGTAAGGCTCTCCAGAGGGTAGTGAGGTCTGCACAACGCATCACCGGGGCAAACTACCTGCCCTCCAGGACACCTACACCACCCGATGCTACAGGAAGGCCATAAAGATCATCAA
This sequence comes from Oncorhynchus tshawytscha, assembly GCF_018296145.1. Lineage (NCBI taxonomy): Eukaryota > Metazoa > Chordata > Actinopteri > Salmoniformes > Salmonidae > Oncorhynchus > Oncorhynchus tshawytscha. The sequence continues at coordinate 86,404,773 of NC_056441.1, forward strand.
GGACAACAACCACCCGAGCCACTGCCTGTTCACCCCGCTGTCATCCAGAAGGCGAGGTCAGTACAGGTGCATCAAAGCTGGGACCGAGAGACTGAAAAACAGCTTCTATCTCAAGGCCATCAGACTGTTAAACAGCCACCACTAACATTGAGTGGCTACTGCCAACACACTGTCAATGACACTGACTCTACTCCAGCCACTTTAATCATGGGAATTGATGGGAAATGATGTAAATATATCACTAGCCACTTTAAACAATGCTACCTTATATAATGTTACTTACCCTACATTGTTCATCTCATATGCATACGTTGATACTGTACTCTATATCATCGACTGCATCCTTATGTAATACATGTATCACTAGCCACTTTAACTATGCCACTTGGTTTACATACTTATCTCATATGTATATACTGTACTCGATATCATCTACTGTATCTTGCCTATGCTGCTCTGTACCATCACTCATTCATATATCCTTATGTACATATTCTTTATCCCCTTACACTGTGTATAAGACAGTAGTTTTTTGGGAATTGTTAGTTAGATTACTTGCTCGTTATTACTGCATTGTCGGAACTAGAAGCACAAGCATTTCGCTACACTCGCATTAACATCTGCTAACCATGTGTATGTGACAAATAAAATTTGATTTGATTTGATTTGATTTCAAGGGAAAGTGTGTTTATACTGTAACTGTGCTTAATCCTGCAATGATCATCTCTCGCTAAGCTAGCTACTTTGCATAGCTCGTTCACTGTGGAACACAAGTGTCTGGGCAAGATGGTTGCACCCTGTGAGAGATGAAAACGTGGTGCACCTCCAAACACCTGGCTTACTCTCAGGGGAGAACTGCAAGTCTGGCTGAGTGGAACGTACACAGTCTACCAATCTTGTGGGTTAGGCACGGTCCTCGAACCCGAAGGCTAGAACACTGGTAGACCAGTGTAGACCAAACTGAGCATCGCCCAGGTTGGTGCACTGTCCCAACTAAGACAAACCCTCAGCGCTGCAATACTGGTAGAACAAACTGAGTATCGCCCAGGTTGGTACACTGTCACAAGCAATAAAAACAAGGAAAGAACCCAAAGGAGATGGCACAAGCCAAAACCGAATGGAGGGACAGCAGAGCACCCTGATGGAGAGGCTAACTGCTCCAAGCTATTGAATAGCAGCCGGTACACTTCTGATAGAGTCTTTTGATAGAGAGACTGACTAGCTAGCTGCTCCAAGCTATTGAATAGCAGCCGGTACACTTCTGATAGAGTCTTCTGATAGAGAGACTGACTAGCTAGCTGCTCCAAGCTATTGAATAGCAGCCGGTACACTTCTGATAGAGTCTTCTGATAGAGAGGCTGACTAGCTAGCTGCTCCGAGCTATTGAATAACAGCCGGTACACTTCTGATAGAGTCTTCTGATAGAGAGGCTGACTAGCTAGCTGCTCCGAGCTATTGAATAACAGCCGGTACACTTCTGATAGAGTCTTCTGATAGAGAGGCTGACTAGCTAGCTGCTCCGAGCTATTGAATAGCAGCCGGTACACTTCTGATAGAGTCTTCTGATAGAGAGGCTGACTAGCTAGCTGCTCCAAGCTATTGAATAGCAGCCGGTACACTTCTGATAGAGTCTTGTGATAGAGAGACTGACTAGCTAGCTGCTCCAAGCTATTGAATAGCAGCCGGTACACTTCTGCTCTTATACACTCTAACGTAGAGCTCTTAACATTCCTCTCTTGAATGAACTGAGAAAATGAAGAGGTGGATGTAGTATGTTGGCTACTACAGTATTTAATTACGGGGGTCAGCTGCAGTCTCAGCACTACCTGGTACACGGGACTAATCTGAAATTCCTCCAAATATATCCTGCTACGCAGAGGGATACCCATATTGGAGTGTACAGATCTAGTGCAAAATGACTGTTTTTTTTTGCATGGGCTGCATCTCAATCCACCGTATCCATCTATGTCTGTAGCGTCCAAACCTTTTGGGCTACAAACCCCTCTGTGGAAAGAGGAGACTCTCTTGAACACGATGGTATTCTCCTTTTTGCTCTATATCCCCCACAAGTGTCATGGGACTCATCGGAAGGTAACCCATACAAATTAATGGAAGTATGGAGATATATATAGATATTAAACACTCATCTGAAGCCAACCCATGCAAATTAATATAAGTATGGAGATATATATAGATATTAAACCTTCATCTGAAGGTAACCCGTACAAATTAATGGAAGTATGGAGATATGTATAGATATTAAACCTTCATCTGAAGGTAACCCATACAAATTAATGGAAGTATGGAGATATTTCTTATACCTCCAAAATATAGGACAGCGACTTCAAAACCTTATTTCTTATGATACATTTGTTTACTGTCTTTTTTGCGTCTTTTCTGAATGTGTAATTCAATGCGTGGGCTATAATAGTAAAGGCCAAATATTTGATCAAATCACTTTTCAATATATTTTTTTTATACCTAAAGGCATCCTAAAATTCAAAAACAAATGGCTAAATGATCCATGGTATGACCATCTTAAAATAATTTGATATGTTAGCTTAGTAACATATGGAATTGAGGTTAACGGTCATTTTGGTCAAATTTTATTTCAGATAACATTAATTGCATGTGTAAATATGTTTTGATAAGAAATCAGTTTATATTTTGCTGTGATTGTTGCTTTTCCAATAGTTTCTTCTTGGGGTCAAAATGGTAGGTTGAGGGTTAATTTATTGATAGATAGACATTATCCATTGAACATGCCAACTAGGACTAGGTTTAACCTGTCTCTGGGAAACCAGACGGTAATGTTTTGAAGACACTAAGCACATGATCCATTTATATTCTTAAATTATATTCTTCAAGAAGCAATAGCTACATATCATTTATTCAAAATTCCTAAAATTGATGTACCAATGCAGATTTCCCCTTTAATCTAGAAATTAATTATTATTTTAATCATTTTTCTTGCTAACCTCATTTGCAGATTCCTCAAAACTAGTAGCCACAATGGCATCACATTCCCCTCCAAAGGACTGTGGCTTTAATGAAGATACCTTAAATATGACTATATCAAGTCTCTACTTCCTGTTGTTCATCCCGGCCCTCATCATCAATGGGGTAGCAGTCTGGGTCTGCATGCAACTTCGTTCAACGTCCACCTTCATGGTGTATCTGAAGAACCTTCTGGCCGCTGACCTTCTCATGACCCTGACCATCCCTGTCAAAGCAGCCAATATCCTGCCCAGTGCTCCTCTGACTCTGAAGACCTTTGCCTGTCGCTACTCCGATGTTCTTTTCTATCTCTGTATGTACATGAGCATCATTCTGTTGGGCCTCATCAGTCTGGACCGCTTCTTCAAGATCGTCAGGCCCTGTGGCAGGTTGTTGGGTCAGAACCTTGTCTTCGGCAAAGTGCTGGCTGCTTCCATCTGGGTGGTGCTGTTGTCCACTGCTGTCATTCCAACCATGATCCTGACCAATCAGGATCCCACAAACAAGACTAAACTATTCTGTATGGCAATGAAGAGCAATGCAGGACAAGATTTCCACAGTGGCTTGGTCAAATTAAACAAAGCAATCTTCTGGGTGGTGTGTGTTCTTATTTGTTTCTGCTACATATGCATAGCAAGGAAGGTTTTTCAATCATACAGGAAATCAGGAAGCAGCAATGACGAAGGGAGGCATAAGACCAAAGTGCGTGTGTTTTTGGTTCTGGTGGTTTTCCTGACGTGTTTCGGACCCTACCACGCCGTACGGCTCCCCTACACATTGCTTCAGGTTACCTCAACAACCAGCTGCACTAAGGTTACCTTACAGATCTCTAAGGAGTTCACCTTGTGGATGTCAGCCATGAACGTCTGTCTGGACCCTCTCATCTACTTCTTCCTGTGTAAGTCCTTCAGGATCACCTTGTTCAAGACGCTCTGTCTCCCACCTGGGACCTGTAGCTGGCTCACTGGGAGAGGACCCAACACAATAGAGGATCAGACCCCAACACAGGATGGAGACTCCTGTGCCTGTACAGAAAATTAAAACTCTTTGGAATTATCTACTTCATGTTGTGAGATGTTCTGTTTGACAGAGTATAATACTGCTACCTGGTGGAGGGTTAACTATCCAAAGAGTTATACTTGAAATGAATCCACCAGGTGTAATGTACTATCCTACTCTTTCTATTAGAAATGCTACGTTACAGCCTTATTCTAAAACAGAATAACTACATTTTTTCCCTCATAAATCTACACACAATACCCAATAATGGAGGGCAGTACAGGCCCCATTTAACATCGATGTGGTTGTAGTGGAGCAAGATTCTTGGTGTCCACATCACCAACAAACTGTCATGGTCCAAACACACCAAGACAGTCGTGAAGAGAGTACTACAACACCTTTTCCCCCTCAGGAGACTGAAAAGATTTGGCATGGGTACTCAGATCCTCAAAAAGTTATACAGCTGCACCATCGAGAGCATCCTGACCGGTTGCATCACCGCCTGGTATGGCAACTACCCGGCATCTGACCGTAAGGCGCTACAGAGGGTAGTAAGTACGGCCCAGTACATCACTGGGACCAAGCTTTCTGCCATCCAATACCTTTATAATAGGTGGTGTCAGAGGAAGGCCCTAAAATGTGTAAAAGACTCCAGTCGCCCAGGTCATAGACTGTTCTCTCTGTTACCCCACGGCAAGTAGTACCGGAGTGCCAAGTCTAGGTCCAAAAAGGCTCCTTAACAGCTTTTACCCCCAAGCCATAACACTGCTGAATGGCCACCAGGACTATTTACATTGATACCGCCCATCCTCCATTTGTTTTTACACTGCTGCTACTCGCTGTTTATCATCTATGCATAGTCACTTTACCCCTACATACATGTACAAATTATCTCAGCAAACCTTTACCCCCTCACATTGACTTGATACCGGAAGCCCCTGTATATAGGCTCGTTATTGCTATTTTAATGTGTTACTTTTTATTTTATTTTATATTTTTTACTTTAGTTTATTTAGTGAATGTTTCCTTAACTCTATTTATTGAACTGCACTGTTGGATAGGGCCTGTAAGTAAGCATGTCACTGTAAGGTCTACACCTGTTGTATTCGGCGCATGTGATAAATAACATTTGTTTTGATTTGATTTGATTTATTTGGAATGACAAAGCAAAAACAGTAATGACAAAGCAAAAACAAATTTTGGGATGGTTTGCTACAAACAGACATACCTTATTTACATAAGAATTCAGACCCTTTGCTATGAGACTCTAAATTGAGCTCAGGTGCATCCTGTTTCCATTGATCATCCTTGAGATGTTTCTACAACTTGATTGGAGTCCACCTGTGGTAAATTCAACTGATTGGACATGATTTGGAAAGGCACACAACTGTCTATATAAGGTCCCACAGTTGACGGTGCATGTCAGAGCAAAAACCAAGCCATGAGGTCAAAGGAATTGTCCGTAGAGCTCCGAGACAGGATTTTGTCAAGGCACAGATCTGGGAAAGGGTACCAAAACATTTCTGCAGCATTGAATGTCCCCAAGAACACAGTGGAAGAAGTTTGGAACCACCAAGACTCTTCCGAGCAGCAGGGACTGGAAGACGAATCAGGATAGAGGGAAAGATGAATGGAGCAAAGTACAGAGAGATATTTGATGAAAACTTGCTCCAGAGTGTTCAGGACCTCAGACTGGGGCGACGGTTCATCTTCCAACAGGACAACAACCCTAAGCACACATCCAAGACAACACAGGAGTGGCTTCGGGACGAGTCTCTGAATGTCCTTGAGTGGCCCAGCCAGAACCCCGACTTGAACCCGATCTAACATCCCTGGAGAGACCTGAAAATAGCTGTGCAGCAACACTCCCCATCCAACCTGACAGAACTTGAGAGAATCTGCAGAGAAGAATGGGAGAAACTCCCCAAATACATGCGTGCCAAGTTTGTAGCGTCATACCCAAGAAGATTTGAGGCTGTAATCGCTGTCACAGGTGCTTCAAGAAAGTACTGAGTAAAGGGTCTGAATACTTATCTAAATGTATATTTCATGTTTTTCTTATACCTGTTTTTGCTTTGTCATTATGGGGTATTGTGAAGTCATTATGGGGTATTGTGATGTCATTATGGGGTATTGTGATGTCATTATGGGGTATTGTGAAGTCATTATGGGGTATTGTGATGTCATTATGGGGTATTGTGATGTCATTATGGGGTATTGTGAAGTCATTATGGGGTATTGTGATGTCATTATGGGGTATTGTGATGTCATTATGGGGTATTGTGATGTCATTATGGGGTATTGTGAAGTCATTATGGGGTATTGTGATGTCATTATGGGGTATTGTGATGTCATTATGGGGTATTGTGTTGTCATTATGGGGTATTGTGATGTCATTATGGGGTATTGCGTGAAGGTTGATGAGAGGAAAAAAGTATTTAATCCATTTTAGAATAAGGTTTTAACGTAACAAAATGTGGAAAAAGTATATTAGTATATTGAAAATGAATCCACTGGGTGTGATGTACTACTGAAGTCCACACATTTACATTAACAGGAGAGACAGAATACATCTTGTTTTTATGATGTTTGTAAAGATGATTGCAGTGATGATTATGTTTTTGTTTGCATATACTACCAATGCATGTTTGGACAGTAGGCTAACTATTAGCTTTCCATATTGTATTACTATGGTGTGTTTATGTGTGTTTGTTGAAATCACAAAATGAATTTCCATGTAAATGGACAAGTAAAGTATACTTCATATCATGTACTATTTAAATTACATACCAAAAAAATGAATAAAGTGGTCCTATTAGGTTTCAGATATATTTCTGGTTGTCAGGTTAATCTACAGTATGTCAAAACAAGACTCTATTGTGTAAAATAATGCTGGGTAAATGATACACTGCATTAGAGAGTCACAATAACATTACAACCTGTTCTCACTGTTGCTTTAGTGTCACTCTATTTCCCTGGATTTCCCTGGATTTGCATCTGTCTGAACATGTAGAGCCTTCTTGGGTAATTCAAGATGTGAGTCTCATGTACTGTTCACTGGCGTTGTGGCAGAGTTCCACACCACAGTACTGTTCCGTCTGATCACTGATTCTCTTCAGGTAGGTGAGCACATCGTTAGTTCATGTGCCTCTTCTTATCCTGCTCTGTTTTATGCATTGCTTCATCAAGGTACACTTCAAATAAATTATAATGGGTTTTATAAGTATAGTTCATAAATGGTTATTTATTTGTTTATTGGTTCTATAGTAGCTAAATATGTAATAAAGAGTTGTAAAACATTCATGATTCTTTGCCTTACACAGATTTGTGGGTTGTCTTCTCTTGTTGTCTCAAGAGATTTCTAAAGGTTTTATGATTTCATTAGTGCTCAAAAACAGGTATTTGAAGTGAGTTTCGTAACGTCCATTCAAATTAAATATGATTCAGATGACACCAACTACATTGACTTGAATAATTATATTAACTACCAATGCTTAATAGCGCAAATGAATTAAAGAGCCTAGGCAGAGGAAAACACAAATTAGTAGGGCTATCTAAACACTACACCTCTCAGCATTCACTTCAGTCTCAGTGCATCAGTCCTACTTCAGCTGGTTGTCACTTCAAATCATTAAAATAACTCCCTGTAGCAAATAGTCAGATGATGATTTAAGGTATCCTTTATGCGCAATACTCAATTGACGTTGTTTTGTACACTAATTGAAAAATAATGAATGTGTCAAACAACGTACACTCCCTTGTTACTGCCAGTGGTTCTCATGGCTTTTGCATCAATTGTTAACGAAAGAAACTTTGAAAGTCATTCACAAAAATGGCAAGTCTACTATGTATGTAACTTAGAGACAGAGGTGGGGATAGTTCAGTGAGGACGTGCCTACAGGGCTATAAGCTAATGCTAACAAAATATAGGGGTAGAGGTGGGGATAGTTCAGTGAGGATGTGCATACAGGGCTATAAGCTAATGCTAACAAAATATAGGGGTAGAGGTGGGGATAGTTCAGTGAGGATGTGCATACAGGGCTATAAGCTAATGCTAACAAAATATAGGGGTAGAGGTGGGGATAGTTCAGTGAGGATGTAAATACAGGTCTATAAGCTAATGCTAACAAAATATAGGGGTAGAGGTGGGGATAGTTCAGTGAGGATGTAAATACAGGTCTATAAGCTAATGCTAACAAAATATAGGGGTAGAGGTGGGGATAGTTCAGTGAGGATGTAAATACAGGTCTATAAGCTAATGCTAACAAAATATAGGGGTAGAGGTGGGGATAGTTCAGTGAGGACGTGCCTACAGGGCTATAAGCTAATGCTAACAAAATATAGGGGTAGAGGTGGGGATAGTTCAGTGAGGATGTGCATACAGGGCTATAAGCTAATGCTAACAAAATATAGGGGTAGAGGTGGGGATAGTTCAGTGAGGATGTGCATACAGGGCTATAAGCTAATGCTAACAAAATATAGGGGTAGAGGTGGGGATAGTTCAGTGAGGATGTAAATACAGGTCTATAAGCTAATGCTAACAAAATATAGGGGTAGAGGTGGGGATAGTTCAGTGAGGACGTGCCTACAGGGCTATAAGCTAATGCTAACAAAATATAGGGGTAGAGGTGGAGATAGTTCAGTGAGGATGTGCATACAGGTCTATAAGCTAATGCTAACAAAATATAGGGGTAGAGGTGGGGAGAGTTCAGTGAGGATGTGCATACAGGGCTATAAGCTAATGCTAACAAAATATAGGGGTAGAGGTGGGGATAGTTCAGTGAGGATGTGCATACAGGGCTATAAGCTAATGCTAACAAAATATAGGGGTAGAGGTGGGGATAGTTCAGTGAGGATGTAAATACAGGTCTATAAGCTAATGCTAACAAAATATAGGGGTAGAGGTGGGGATAGTTCAGTGAGGACGTGCCTACAGGGCTATAAGCTAATGCTAACTAAATATAGGGGTAGAGGTGGGGATAGTTCCGTGAGGACGTGCCTACAGGGCTATAAGCTAATGCTAACAAAATATAGGGGTAGAGGTGGGGATAGTTCAGTGAGGATGTGCATACAGGTCTATAAGCTAATGCTAACAAAATATAGGGGTAGAGGTGGGGAGAGTTCAGTGAGGATGTGCATACAGGTCTATAAGCTAATGCTAACAAAATATAGGGGTAGAGGTGGGGAGAGTTCAGTGAGGATGTGCATACAGGTCTATAAGCTAATGCTAACAAAATATAGGGATAGAGGTGGGAATAGTTCAGTGATATAGATACAAGTCTATAAGCTAATTTATTTTTATTTATTTCACCTTTATTTAACCAGATAGACTAGTTCAGAACAAGTCCTCATTTACAACTGTGACCTGGCCAAGATAAAGCAAAGCAGTGCACAAACAACATTACAGAGTTACACATGGAATAAACAAGCGTACAGTCAGTAACACAATAGAAAAAAAAGAAAGTCTATATACAGTGTGTGCAAATGGCATGAGGAGGTAAGGCAATAAATAAACCATACTATTTTTATTTTACCTTTATTTAACTAGGCAAGTCAGTTAAGAACAAATTCTTATTTACTAGCGAAGTAATTACAATTTAGCAATCATGAGCAGATGATGATGTGCAAGTAGAAATACTGGTGTGCAAAAAAGCAGAAAAGTAAATAAAAACAATATGGGGATGAGGTAGTTAGATTGGGTGGGCTATTTACAGATGAGCTATGTACAGCTGCAGCGATCGGTTAGCTGCTCAGAAAGCTGATGCTTAAAGTTAGTATGGGAAATTTAAGTCTCCAGCTTAAGCGATTTCTGCAATTCGTTCCAGTCATTGGCAGCAGAGAACTGGAAGGAAAGGCGGCCAAATGAGGTGTTGGCTTTGGGGATGACCAGTGAGATATACCTGCTGGAGTGCGTGCTATGGGTGGGTGTTGTTATCGTGACCAGTGAGCTGAGATAAGGTGGAGCTTTATCTAGCATAGACTTATAGATGATCGGGAGCCAGTGGGTCTGGCGACGAATATGTAGCGAGGGCCAGCTGACTAGAACATACAGGTCGCAGTGGTGGGTGGTATAAGGGGCTTTGGTGACAAAATGGATGGCACTGTGATAGACTGCATCCAGTTTGCTGAGTAGTATTGGAAGCTATTGGAAGCTATTGTGTAAGTGACATCGCCAAAATCGAGGATTGGTAGGATGGTCAGTTTTACAAGGGTATGTTTGGCGACGTGAGTAAGGAAGGCTTTGTTGCGAAATAGGAAGCCGATTCTAGATTTAATTTTGGATTGGAGATGTTTAATATAAGTCTGGAAGGAGAGTTTACAGTCTAGCCAGACACCTAGGTAATTGTAGTTGTCCACATATTCTAAGTCAGAACCGTCCAGAGTAGTGATGCTAGTCTGGCAGGCGGGTGCGGGCAGCGAACGGTTGAAAAGCATGCATTTGGTTTTACTAGCATTTAAGAGCATTTTGGAGGCCACTGAAGGAGTGTTGTATGGCATTGAAGCTTGTTTGGAGATGAGTTAAAACAGTGTCCAAAGAAAGGCCAGATGTAAAAGAATGGTGTTGCCTGCGTGGAGGTGGATCAGGGAATCACCCGCAGCAAGAGCAACAACGTTGATATATACAGAGAAAAGAGTCGGCCCGAGAATTGAACCCTGTGGTACCCCCATAGAGTCTGCCAGAGGTCAGTGAACCAGGCAGGGCAGTCATTTGAGAAACCAAGGCTGCTGAGTCTGCCGATAAGAATATGGTCATTGACAGAGTCGAAAGCCTTGGCCAGGTCGATGAAGACGGCAGCACATTACTGTCTTTTCAATGGCAGCTATGATATTGTTTAGTACCTGCACCCGTGACACGCTCGGAAACCGGATTGCACAGCGAGGAAGGTAAGGTGGGATTCGAAATGGTCAGTGATCTGTTTGTTAACTTTGCTTTCGAAGACTTTAGAAAGGCAGGGCAGGATGGATATAGATCTATAACAGTTTGGGCCTAGAGTGTCACCCCCTTTTAAGAGGGGGATGACCGCGGCAGCTTTCCAATCTTTAGGGATCTCGGACGATACGAAAGAGGTTGAACAGACTGGTAATAGGGGTCGCAACAATGGCGGCGGATAATTTTAGAAAGAGAGGGTCCAGATTGTCAAGCCCAGCTGATTTGTACGGATCCAGGTTTTGTAGCTCTTTCAGAACATCTGCTATCTGGATTTGGGTGAAGGAGAAGCTGGGGAGGCTTGGGCAAGTAGCTGCGGGTGGTGCGGAGTTGTTGGCCGGGGTTGGGGTAGCCAGGAGGAAAGCATGGCCAGCCGTAGAGAAATGCTTATTGAAATTCTCGAGTATCGTGGATTTATCGGTGGTGACAGTGTTTCCTAGCCTCAGTGCAGTGGGCAGCTGGGAGGAGGTGCTCTTATTCTCCATGGACTTTACAGTGTCCCAAAACGTTTTGGAGCTAGAGCTACAGGATGCAAATTTCTGTTTGAAAAAGCTAGTCTTTGATTTCCTGTATTGCGGTATTGGTTCCTGACTTCCATGAAAAGTTGCATATCCCGGGGACTAGTGACAGTGATGAGGGGTGGTTGTTTGACCGCGGACCCATAGCGGATGCTCGCTGAGATACTGATTGAAAACAGAAGAGAAGAGGTGTATTTGGAGTGCAAGTTGGTCAGGATAATATCTATGAAGGTGCCCATGTTTACGGATTTAGGGTTGTACCTGGTGGGTTCCTTGATAATTTGTGTGAGATTGAGGCCATCTATCTTAGATTGTTGGACTGCCACGGTGTTAAGCATATCCCAGTTTAGGTTACCTAACAGAATGAACTCTGAAGATAGATGGGGGACAATCAATTCACATATGGTGTCCAGGGCACAGCTGGGAGCTTAGGTGGGTCTATAACAGGCGGCAACAGTGAGAGATTTATTTCTGGAGAGATTAATTTTTTAATTAGAAGCTCGAACTGTTTGGACATAGACCTGGAAAGTATGATAGAACTTTGCAGGCTATCTCTGGAGTAGATTGCAACTCCCCCACCTTTTTGATGGAAAATGTTGTAGTTGGGTATGGAAATCTCAGAATTCTTGGTGGCCTTCCTAAGGCAGGATTCAGACACAGCACGGACATCAGGGATGGCGGAGTGTGCTAAAGCAGTGAGTAAAACAAACTTAGGGAGGAGGCTTCTGATGTTAACGTGCATGAAACCAAGGCTTTTTCAGCTATGGAAGTCAACAAATGAGAGTTCCTGGGGACACGCAGGGCCTGAGTTACCCTCCACATCACCCGAGGAACAGAGGAGGAGTAGGATGAGGGTACGGTTAAAGGCCATCAAGACTGGTCGTCTAGTGCGTTGGGGACAGAGACAAAAGGAGCAGATTTCTGGGCGTGGTAGAATAGATTCAGGGCATAATGTTCAGGCAGGGGTATGGTGGGGTGCGGGTACAGTAGAGGTAAACCCAGGCACCGAGTGATGATAAGAAAGGTTGCATCTCTGGACGTGCTAGTTATGCTGGGGGAGGTCCCCGCATGTGTGGGAGTTGGGCCAAAGGAGGTATCTACGGCATGTACAGTGGGACTAGGGGCTCCGCAGTAAACTAAAACAATGATAACTATTCGAAACAACAGTGTACAAGGCATATTGACATTTCAGAGAGACATAAAGCGAGGCAAAAAGCAATCACAGGTGTTGATGGGGAGAGCCAGCTAAGACAACAACGGGTAAGACAACGACCACTAATCAGCTAAGGCAACAACAACAGGTAAAATGGTGATGAATGGGCGGAGATGGTCAGTTAACTACACATAGAGCCTGAGTTCTAGGCTGGGGCCGAATTTTTTTTTTTTTATTAAAAAATGGAGTATCGTGACTAATGAACAGTCCAGCAGGCATCAGCTATGTAGCCAAGTGATCATAGGATCCAGTGAACAGCAACAGATAGAACAGGGAAGCGTTACTACGCTAGCACGCGGGAGACACAGCGTTTAAAGTTTGCAGGCCGGGGTAAGTAGGAGCATCTGCTCCGACGTCCGGCATTGGCCGGTTGAGGACACAGCAGATGGAGTTACGTCGGCGGACCAGTCGTGGTGGTACAGGCCAGATGGCGAAAGAGGTATTGTAGTTGTAGTAATTTTGTTTTCTAGCCGGGAGATGCGCCTGGCTCGCGGCTAATTGGTGCTAGCTTTGGGGCAGGGACGTTAGCCAGCATAGCCACTCTGTAGCAGCTAGCTAGCAGCGATGATCTGATGCAAAGGTCTAGAGCTTATGACAAGGATCTGGTGGAGTAGTGGATTCTATCCGTGTTGGGGTAGAGTCTGGGAGGCATCGGCTGTGTAGCCGAGTGATCACAGAGTAGGCCAGGAAGTGGGCCTGGCTCAGGGCTAGCTTTGGGGCTGGGTCACTCTGTGGCAGCTAGCTAGCTTGTTATTGCTAACAAAAGCAATGCAAATCATGTTAAATGATGCAAGGTGATTCAAAGGTTTTCCTCAGTGTCTTCATTTTGCATGTTTTCGTATTGACTTAGGAAAGTCCTTGAATAAGTTCCTCATTTGGCAAACAATGGATTAGACTGAGATATTTCCATAACTTTTCTTCTCCCTTTTTTCAGATGCTACAATGACATCTAACCTGACATCCCCCCTGTTTCTTCTGGACTGTGGCTCTTTCAATTATCACGACCTAGATGTGGTTATCCCATGGCTGTACTTTGCAATGTTCCCGCTTGCCTTGATGTTGAATGGGGTCGCGTCCTGGGTCTCCCTGCACCTGAGCTCAACCTCCACCTTCATGGTGTATCTGAAGAACCTTTTGGCCGCTGACCTTCTCATGACCCTGACCATGCCTATTGTGGCGGCCAGTAAACTTCCTACGTCATCTGTGGGGTTACGACTGTTCTCCTGTCGCTACTCAGGTGTCATCTTCTACACATGCATGTACACAAGCATCACTCTACTGGGCCTCATCAGTCTGGACCGCTTCTTCAAGATCGTCAGGCCCTGTGGCAGGTTGTTGGGTCAGAACCTGGTCTTCGGTAAGGTACTGTCTGTCTCTGTGTGGGTGGCGCTGTTTGGAGCCACTGCTCTCCCTACCATTATCCTGACCAATCAGGGTGCCAGCAACAAGACGGATGCCTCCTGTATGTCCATGAAGAGCCCAGCCGGGGTCAGACTTCACACAGTGGTGGTTGTGTTCATGGATGTCTTGTTCTGGGCCGTAAGCATACTGGTTGTAGTTTGCTACATGTGCATCACCAACAAGGTCCTCCAGTCCTTCAGAAATTCCGGCAGCAAAAACAGTCAGGGCAAGCAAAAGACAAAGGTCCGTGTCTTCCTGGTTCTGGTCGTGTTCTCTGTGTGCTTCATTCCATTCCACATCATGCGGATCCCACGGACCATTCAGCAGACCAACAATGTCAACGGCTGTTCTCAAGTCTCCATCAACATCGCTCAAAAGGTGACCCTGTGGCTGTCCACCGTCAACATCTGCCTGGACCCACTCCTCTACTTCTTCCTGTGCAGGGAGTTCAAAGAGAAACTTATGGGGATGCTGAACAGAAAAGGGACACCTTCACAAATAACATCAGGCACCACATAGAACCGCTCAACATAGACAGGGAGGAGTATCATCCAATTAGACATTTCTCTAATTGAGACAAAAACACATTGTAGGCTAAATAGGAGATTTGAATAAAATTTCCTGAGGAAAACTAAATAACTTTGTCTTAGATTGGTTTTCTTTTGTTCTATACTTGTTAAAATGTTTCTACCCATAATTGTTGGAGAGCAAGTTGGATTACTGTGATATGTGGTTGTCTCTGCTACCTTAAGATGGATGCACTAACTGTAAGTCACTCTGGATAAGAGTGTCTGATTAATGACTAAAATCTAAATGTAAAATTAATTAGGTCACACAAGCTGTTATTTCACTGTTACTTTAGCTTGTTATCACAGAGCATGTAAAACCACCCATTGGGTATAAACTGGTTGAATCAATGTTGTTTTAAGGTAATTTGTCAACGTATTGTGATGTGGAATCTACGTGGAAAAAAATACATTGGATTTGACGACCAGGTGCTTTCCCTCTCTGAGGCTGACTTGAGGAAAACTCTCAAAAGAGTGAATAATCACAAAGTCGCCAGCCCAGATGACGTCCTCTGGGCCGCGTCCTCAGTGTGTGTGCTGACCAACTGGCAGATGTCTTCTCAGATATATTCAACCTGTCCCTGTCCCAAGTTGTAGTCCTAATCTGCTTTAAGTAGATCACCATTGTCCCAGTGCCCAAGAAAAACAAGGTGACATGCCCAAATGAATATTGTGCTGTTGCCCTCACCTCACCTCAGTCCTTTTTTAAATTTACTTAACACTTATTTTACCAGGTAAGTTGACTGAGAACACATTTTAATTTACAGCAATGACCTGGGGAAGAGTTACAGGGGAGAGGAGGGCGGGTGAATGAGCCAATTGGAAGCTGGGGATCAAATCAAATCAAATTTTATTTGTCACATACACATGGGTAGCAGATGTTAATGCGAGTGTAGCGAAATGCTTGTGCTTCTAGTTCTGACAATGCAGTAATAACCAACGAGTAATCTAGCTAACAATTCCAAAACTACTGTCTTATACACAGTGTAAGGGGATAAAGAATATGTACATAAAGATATATGAATGAGTGATGGTACAGAGCAGCATAGGCAAGATGCAGTAGATGGTATCGAGTACAGTATATACACATGAGATGAGTATGTAAACAAAGTGGCATAGTTAAAGTGGCTAGTGATACATGTATTACATATAGATGCAGTAGATGGTATAGAGTACAGTATATACGTATACATATGAGATAAATAATGTAGGGTATGTAAACATTATATTAAGTAGCATTGTTTAAAGTGGCTAGTGATATATTTTACATCAATTCCCATTATTAAAGTGGCTGGAGTTGAGTCAGTGTGTTGGCAGCAGCCACTCAATGTTAGTGGTGGCTGTTTAACAGTCTGATGGCCTTGAGATAGAAGATGTTTTTCAGTCTCTCGGTCCCAGCTTTGATGCACCTGTACTGATCTCGCCTTCTGGATGATTAGTTGACCATGACAATATGAGGGCCAGATTCGGAATTTAGCCAGGATACCGGGGTTAACACCCCTACTCTTACAATAAGTGCCATGGGATCTTTAGTGACCACAGAGTGGCAGGACACCTGTTTAACATCCCATCTGAAAGATGGCACCCTACACAGGGCAACGTCCTCAATCATTGCCCTGGGGCATTGGGATATTTATTTGAGGCACCAGAGGAATGGTTGCCTCCAACTGGTCCTCCAACATCACTTTCAACAGCATCTGGTCTCCCATCTAGGGACCAACCAGGACCAAACCTAGTTAGCTTCAGAAGCAAGCCAGGAGTGGGATGCAAGGTGGTATGCTGCTGGCGCAGGGCGGTCACGAAGTGCTTAGAGAGACTGGTCATGGCCCACATCAAGGCCAGCATACTGGATACACAATTTTTCTACTGTTTTAAAGATCCATGGAAAACGTCATTTCCATCGCTATTCACACAGCCGTAAAACCTCTGGACAAGAGGAACACCTATGTGAGAATGTTGTTCATTGACTATTGTTCAGCATTCAACACAATTGTTCCCTCCAAGCTCGACACCAAGCTCAGAGCCATGGGTCTGGACACCACCCTCTGCAACTGGATCCTGGATTTCCTGATGGGCAGACCACCACAGGCTGTAAGGATTGGCAAAAACACCTCCTCCCCACTGACTCTTAACACAGGGGCCCCCGTGGGGTGTGTCCTCTGTCCTCTGCTGTACTCCCTGTTGACCCACGACTGACTCTTAACACGGGGGTCCCCCAGGGGTGTGTCCTCAGCTGTACTCCCGTAGGGGCCCCCAGGGGTGTGTCCTCTGTCCTCTGCTATACTCCCTGTTCACCCATGACTGTGTTGATTTGCATGACACCAACTCCACCAGTTTGCTGACGACACTACAGTTGTAGGCCTGATAACCGACGATGACAAGTCAGCCTATAGGGAGGGGGTAAGTGAACTGGCATTGTGGTGTCATGACAACAACCTTACCCTCAACGTCAGCAAAACAAAGTAGTTGATTGATGACTTCAGGAAGCAGAGGAAGGAACATGCCCTGATCCACATCAACGGGACTACAGTAGAGAGTCTCAAGTTTTAAGTTCCTCAGCGTCCACATCACCGAGGACCTGTCATGGACTAACAACACCACTCTTGTAAAGAGGGAGCAACAGCATCTCTACTTCCTGAGGCGGCTGAAGAAATTCGGCATGGCACGCCATGCCCTCTCCAAATACTACTGCTGCTTTACTTCTGTTTTTGGTCGTTGTCCTGTTGCATCACCCAACTTCTGTTGAGCTTCAATTGGCGGACAGATAGCCTGACATTCTCCTGAAAAAATGTATTTAAAGACTTGGGAATTAATTTCCCCGTCGATGATAGCAAGCTGTCCAGGACTTGAGGCAGCAAAGCAGCCCCAAACCACAATGCTCCCTCCACCATACTTTACAGTTGGGAAGAGGTTTTGATGTTGGTGTGCTGTGCATTTTTTTCTCCACACATAGTGTTGTGTGTAGTTGTTGTCCTTCCAAACAACTCAATTGTAGTTCAATTGTTTTGCCAACAGCACTTTTGGACAGCAGTGGCTTCTTCCGTAGTGTCCTCCCATGAACATCATTCTTGTTGTTAGTGTTTCACGTATCGTAGGCTCGTCAACAGAGATGTTAGCATGTTCGGTAAGTCTTTAGCTGACACTCTTCTTAACCTCATTGAGTATTCTGTGCTGTGCTATGGCAGTCATCTTTGCAGTGCTGAACTATCTCCATTGATAGACAATGTGTCTTACCGTGGACGGATGAACAACAAGGATAACCCTTTCCAGCTTTATGCAAGTCAACAATTAGGTCTTCTGAGATCTCTTTTGTTCGAGGCATGGTTCACATCAGGCTTTTTGAGAATTTTGAGAGTGTTTTTTATAGGGCAGGGCAGCTCTAACCAACATCTCGTCTCATTGATTGGACTCCAGGTTAGCTGACTCCTGACTCCAATTAGCTTTCAGAGTCATTACCCTCGGGGTAATGCATGTTTCAAGATAGTGTGCAAAGGTCGCAGGTCTGTGAAGATCTTCAATGTCGCTGTAGAATATTGAACAGCGTTGATCACATCATGTTTTTTTTTATTTATTTTAACTTTATTTAACCAGGCAAGTTAGTTAAGAACAAATTCTTATTTTCAATGACGGCCTAGGAACAGTGGGTTAACTGCCTGTTCAGGGGCAGAACAACAGATTTGTACCTTGTCAGCTCGGGGGTTTGAACTTGCAACCTTCCGGTAACTAGTCCAACGCTCTAACCACTAGGCTACCCTGCCGCCCCATGTACTTTAATGTCATCTCATTCTCAACTGCAATCCAGGTTATTGGGTTGTGCTATTAGATGAAGCACAGTGGTAACACATTGAGTTCATGTATAAATACTAAATATCTGACATTGTGTTCCCATTTGAACTTTGTTGTGCTTTTAGATAGTTGAAAGCATAGTACTAACACATTGAAAATTCAACTAACTTTTGGTTGTGTTTTTGAGTGGGTGATTATTATAAGGGCACAAGAAGAGACTCAAATGCAGACACAGGAGGCAGATGGTTGAGCTGCAATATTTAAACCAAAAGGGAGGAGGCAAAAGGCAGGTCGGGGACAGGCGAGAGTTCATAAACCAGGTCAGAGTCCAAACAGTACCAGGGGATAGGCAGGCTCGAGGTCAGGACAGGCAGGTGGAGACGGTGTTAGGGCAGGCAAGGGTCAAAACCAGGAGGGTTCGGAAAAAACAGAGACTTGGGAAAAAAATAGGAGCTAGGAGAACAAGACAAACTGGCACAGAGACAGGAAACACAGGGATAAATACACCGGGGACTAATGGGGAAAACAGGAGACACCTGGAGGTGGGAGGAGACAATCACAAAGACAGGTGAAACAGATCAGGGCGTGACTAACCTAAGAATGAGTCCATCAAAACAATGATAATAGTAGTGATAGTAAATGGTATTTCATATACAACACACACAACTGACCTTTTCAAGCACTTCTGTAAATAACCTTTAAACCTCAATGAAAGACCATAATAGAAGTGTGTCAGTTGGACTTTAATTTCATACAGGTTCCTCAGTGGTAGAGAAACTATTCTCATTGTGGTTTTGTAACAGTTGTTGGATATTTCGAAGGAATGAAGTGTGTCACTCACTGCTGGTTCCATTACACATTCTGGCCTTCTTTAAAATTAAAAAACTATTACACAGGAAGTCAGATATTTGATAACTAAACTGTGTAGCAAAATAAAGTGACAGTGGTGGAAAAAAACTCAAGCTTCTGCAAGCACATTTCCCATTTCTCATAGCAGTGGTATAAAGTCCTTAAGTAAAAAAAAATATTTAAAAAACTTGAATGTACTAGTTAAGTAGTTTTTGGGCACTTTACTTTACTATTTATATATTTTACAACTTTTACTCCAAAAGAAAGTAATGTACTTTTTACTCCTTACATTTTCCCTGACAACCAAAAGTACTCATTACATTTTGAATGCTTAGCAAGACAGGAAAATGGTCCAGTTCACGCACTTATCAAGAGAACATCCCTGGTCATCCCTACTGCCTCTGATCTGGCGTATTCACTTAAACACAAATACTTTGTTTGTAAATTATGTCTGAGTGATGTCTGAGTTTACCAGTGGCTATTCGTGAATTTAAAAACATAAAAACTTGTGCCGTCTGGTTTGTTTAATATAAGGAATTTGAAATGATTTATACTTTTACTTTTGATACTTAAGTATATTTTAGCAATTACATTTACTTTTGATACTTAAGTATATTTAAAAATACTTTTAGACTTTTACTCAAGTAATATTTTACTGGGTGACTTTCACACATTCTTGAGTAATTTTCTATTAAGGTATCTTTAATTTTACTAAAGTATGACAATTGGGTACTTTTTCCACTAAAGATATCAGCCCTTAAACTCTCAGCCTCATGTTTCAGCATCATGTTACACAGAATTATGGTGGGTTTTAGAGATTACACAACAGAACAAACCCTCCAAGTCAAAGAAACACAGAAGCACTCTAACACACAAACAACAAACAAATTATAATAGAGGACAACAAGGGCATTGAGATATCCTGCCTGTTGCATGCTTACTCCGACTCTGCATTGCGTGCATGCTACCATGCACACTACCATGCACACTACCATGCACACTACCATGCACATCACCACCATGCACACCACTACCATGCACATCACACCATGCACACCACCCTGCACACCACTACCATGCACACCACTACCATGCACACTACCCTGCACACTACCCTGCACACTACCATGCACACCACTACCATGCACACTACCATGCACAATACCACTACCATGCACAATACCACCATGTACACCACTACCATGCACACACTACCATGCACACTACCACCATGCACAATACCACTACCATGCACAACTACCATGCACAATACCATGCACACTACCATGCACACTACCATGCACAATACCATGCACAATACCATGCACACTACCATGCACACTACCATGCACACTACCACCATGCACAATACCATGCACACTACCATGCACAATACCATGCACACTACCACCATGCACATAACCATGCACACTACCATACACACTGCCATGCACACCACTACCATGCACACTACCACCATGCACACCACTACCATGCACAATACCACCATGCACACCACTACCATGCACAATACCACCATGCACACCACTACCATGCACAATACCACCATGCACACCACTACCATGCACACTACCATGCACACTATCATGCACAATACCACCATGCACACTACCCTGTACACTACCATGCACACTACCATGCACAATACCACCATGCACACCACCATGCACACCACCATGCACACTCACTACCATGCACACCACTACCATGCACACCACTACCATGCACAATACCACCATGCACACCACTACCATGCACACCACTACCATGCACACCACTACCATGCACACCACTACCATGCACACCACTACCATGCACACCACCACCATGCACACCACTACCATGCACACCACTGCCATGCACACCACTACCATGCACACCACTGCCATGCACACCACTACCATGCACACCACTACCATGCACACCACTACCATGCACACCACTACCATGCACACCACTACCATGCACACCACTGCCATGCACACCACTGCCATGCACACCACTACCATGCACACCACTACCATGCACATAACACCATGCACACCACTACCATGCACACCACTGCCATGCACACCACTACCATGCACACCACTACCATGCACACCACTACCATGCACAATACCACCATGCACACCACTACCATGCACACATTTATTATTATACATTTTTTATTTTATTTAACCTTAATTTAACTAGGCAAGTCAGTAAAGAACAAATTCTTATTTTCAATGACATCCTACCGGGAACAGTGGGTTAACTGCCTTGTTCAGTGGCAGAACAACAGATTTTCACCTTGTCAGCTCGGGGATTCAATCTTGCAACCTTTCGTTTACAAGTTCCAACGCTCTAACCACTAGGCTCCTGCTATCCCTAACTCTACTACCATGCACACTACCATGCACACTACAATGCAGCGTAGTAGACAGGGTGCTGAGGACTCTGGGCCCTATTCAATCAAAACCTGTCAGGAGATAAGATGGCCCCACAGATACACAGTTGAAGACAGTAAGCAATCAGCAGAGATGAATGATTTCTGCATGCTCGCCACTACACTGCCGCTTTGCTCTGGTTTGGCATCATTAAGACAGGGCTTTGAACTTAGTAAAGAGAAATGGGTGGGAGGACTAGGCCAGGGAGAGTGGATGGGGTGTGGCCCTGGGGGGTCTCTTTAAGATCACAGTCAGGAAGTGTCTCCTGCCTGCTGCGTTCGCCGCTCGTTCACCAACTAGTGAAACTGACGCACACTGGCACTGGGAGACTGGCACCATGCCGTACTAACCTCTCAGTGGACAATTAAACAGGAAGAGAGGAGGTACAGGCTCATTCACACAGGCAAAGTCACTCATTGGCAAAGTCATTGGGATTGTGACGAGACAGCCACACACGAGCTCTATGTAGAGACCCAGAGACCTCCTACAGAAAATACCATTACACGTGCATACAGTACGCTGAAATGGACCGTTTTGTTGGTCGGTGTGAAAGCCAATGTGACCCTTGAAAATAAAGAGAAATTGTTAAGTCTTGGAAAGATTTTAAGGAAAAAAAACAGCTGAATTGGATATTTCACTTGTCCATATTGAGTGAAGATTGCTGAGTTTTTCTCTCCATATTGAGTGAAGACTGCTGAGTTTTTCTCTTCATATTGAGTGAAGACTGCTGAGTTTCTCTTCATATTGAGTGTTCCCTGTGAATTTCACATCTTCAACATTAAAACTTCAATCAAAGGAGGGTAAGGACATTTTCATTTATGCATTTAATGTAATTTATGATTATGTTTGACAGTGTATAGCAATTCTGCATAACAATTGAATATTTTTTTATGTCACAGGGAAGAGTATATATTCAAGCATTTCAATGTAGTTTTTCGCTTAATGGCCTACTTCACAGCACATTTTCGTGAGCTGTCCAAATCAGACTGAATGAATGCAGATTCATGAAGGGACATCAAGTGTATTTTCAGGGATTTGCCTCAAATCTCTCATCAAGTTGTAGAAACATATTTTTAAAGGGATTCATGTCTTCTGAGTATCAGCCTATAGACCCCTGAATGGATCCAACTTTGAAAATGTGCCTCGGTTGCCATAGCACCTGTTACTGCACTGAATGTGATTCTAAGCTGTTTAGACTCCTTATGTAAAGCAGAAGGCCAAGCGGATACAGAGACAGGCGGACGGACGGACGGACGGACAGACAGGTGGAGATTGTAAGAAACGACTGACACAGTAAATGTACTGTCTATCATCGGCATAAATTGAACCGCTCTGTACAGAGCACTAACCTACTTGATGTATTTACAATGTCCAAATTAATATTAAATACATTTTTAAACATACATTGTGAAGGGTCTTATGAAAAAGTGCATTCTAATTGTCCTGCATATTACACTGAATGAATCTCTCTCTCTCTCTCTCTCTCTCTCTCTCTCTCTCTCTCTCTCTCTCTCTCTCTCTCTCTCTCTCTCTCTCTCTCTCTCTCTCTCTCTCTCTCTCTCTCTCTCTCTCTCTCTCTCTCTCTCTCTCTCTCTCTCTCTCTCTCTCTCTCTCTCTCTCTCTCTCTCTCTCTCTCTCTCTCTCTCTCTCTCTCTCTCTCTCTCTCTCTCTCTCTCTCTCTCTCTCTCTCTCTCTCTCTCTCTCTCTCTCTCTCTCTCTCTCTCTCTCTCTCTCAAGTACTTCTGGGCGTGAGGATGAACGGCAGCCAATCAAACCTGTCTCTGAAGTGTGTGCGTGACACCAGCGTGACGGCGGTGGTCTTCCCCTGTCTCTACAGCGCCCTCTTCCTGTTTGCGCTGGTACTCAACTGCCTGGCTGCATGGATCTTCTTCAACATCCGTAGCACCACCACCTTCGTGGTCTACCTGAAGAACGTAGTAAGGGGACCAGCATTTATTTTCTGTGATAAATCAATTTAGTTGTCCGACTGTCAATAATAGTTTAACAATATGACTGACGTGATGGCCTGTCCGTCAACAGGTGGTGGCAGACCTGCTGATGACCCTGTCCATCCCGTTGAAGGTCCTCGCGGACGCCGATGTGGGCTCCTGGCGTCTGCGTGCGTTCTACTGTCGCTACTCCGCCGTCCTCTTCTATACCACCATGTACATCAGCATCCTGCTCCTGGGGCTCATCAGCCTGGACCGCTACCTCAAGATAGTCAGGCCCTTTGGGAAGTGCGCCCTCCAGAGGGTCGGGGTGGGACAGGCCTTGAGTGCGGCCGTCTGGGCTGTGATGGTGTCTCTGGCTCTGCCCAATGCCATTCTGAGTGACCGCACACCGCTGTTCTCTGGTGGCCGGCTGAAGTGTACCTCTCTAAAGGGTCAGGCCGGCATGCTGTGGCACGAGGGCTTCAACTACTTCTGCCAAGTATGGGCAATATTCTTGTACACAACATGCAACCATTTCTAAGATTGTACAGAGTTTCAGTTCATATAAGAAATCAGTCAATTTATATAAATTCATTAGGCTCTAACCTATGGATTTCACATGACTGGGAATACAGATATGCATCAGTTGGTCACAGATACCTTAAAAAATACAGTAGGGGCATCAGTATCTGATGTGACCACCACTTGCCTCATGCAGTGTGACACATCTCCTTCGCATAGAGTTGATCAGGCTGTTTGTTAATTGTGGCCTGTGGAATGTTGTTCCACTCTTCTGCAAAGGCTGTGCGACGTTGCTGGATATTGCAGGGAATTGGAACACGCTGTTGTACATGTCGATCCAGAGCATCCCAAACATGCTCAATGGTGAGATGTCTGGTGAGTATGCAGGCCATGGAAGAACATACATTTTCAGCTTCCAGGAATTGTGTAAAGGTTCTTGTCACATGGGGTCTTACATTATCATGCTGAAACATGAGGCGATGGCGGCGGATGAATGGCACAACAATGGGCCTCAGGATCTCGTCACAGTATTTCTGTGCATTCAAATTGCCATCAATAAATTGCATTTGTGTTCATTGTCCGTAGCTTACACCTGCCCATACCATAACCCCACCGCCACCATTAGGCACTCTCTTCACAACGTTGACATCAGCAAACCGCTCGCCCACACAACGCCATACACGCTGTCTGCCATCTGCCCGGTACAGTTGAAACCGGGATTCCTCCGTAAAGAGCACACTTCTCCAGCGTGTCAGTGGACATCAAAGGGGAGCATTTTCCCACTGAAGTCAGTTACTACCCTAAACTGCAGTCAAGTCAAGACCCTGGTGAGGACGACGAGAATGCAGATGAGCTTCCCTGAGACCGTTATCTTACAGTTTGTGCAGAAATTCTTCGGTTGTACAAACCCACAGTTTCATCAGCTGGTGGCTTGTCTCAGACGATCCCGCAGGTGAAGAAGCCGGATGTGGAAGTCTTGGGCTGGCATGGTTACATCTGGTCTGGGGTTGTGAGGCCAGTTGGATGGTGGAGGCGGCTTATGATAGAGAAATGAACATTCCATTCAGGAATGGCTGAAGCTCAGCCCAGGACCTCCACATCCGGCTTCTTCACCTACGGGATTATCTGAGACCAGCCACCCGGACAGCTGAAGAAACTGAGTAGTATTTATGTCTGTAATAAAGCCCTTTTGTGGGGAAAAACTCATTCTGGTTGGCTGGGCCTGGCTTCTCAATAGGTCGGCCTGGCTCCCAAGTGGGTGGGCCTATGCCCTCCCAGGCTGTGCCCCTGCCCAGTCATGTGAAATCCATAGATTAGGGAAAATTAGCTGATTTCAATTGACTGATTTTCCTTACATGATATCAGTAAAATCATTGAAATTGTTGCATTTATACTGATTACATGTTGACACCCTGATGAAGGCGTTGGCCGGTAAGCGATAATAATGTATTTTAATAATGACTTAGCCAAACACATTAAAAGCTTTTTAACTTTCAAAAGCACACGAGTGCCTGGACTTAAATAAAAATGTTCCTTTAGCTTTTCTGATGATGACGTTTGATGCCTTACGGGGTTTTCTCCTCCTCTTCCCAGGTGGTGTTTTGGGGAACACTGGCTCTGATGCTGTTGTGTTACACCTTCATCAGTCGGAAAGTCTACGAGTCTTACAAAGCCTCGCGTAGTGGCTCCAAAGCGGCCAGCCGTAGGACCAAGGCCAAAGTCTTTGTGGTGGTGGGGGTGTTTTTCGTTTGTTTCGCCCCTTTTCATTTCGCCAGGGTGCCCTACACTCTCACCCAGACCCGAAACATAGACAACCACTGTCGGGCGCAAAACGCACTCTACGTTGCCAAGGAGACCACTCTCTGGCTGTCTGCCACTAACGTGTGTCTGGACCCGCTGATCTATGTGTTCCTGTGCAGGGTGTTCCGGAAAAGATTGACTGCCACACTCAACCGCAAGCCCCTCCCCCAGGGCGGTTTGGAATCGCCCACGGCAACCTCCACTCAGCTGGAGATGTCTCAGATAGTACATAACAGAATGTTGGATGTCAGTTCGGCCTAGAAACACAACTGACATGTTTTTTTTCCCAGCTCTATTAAATTGTAAATATATTTAGGCCTGATGTTAACCCCTGGACAGGTTGTGACCAGAGTAAAGCCCTCAAATCATTTCTGGATAAGTGGCTCTGTTACTAAGACAGTGTTGCAGGTCTAATAGGCTATATAAACAGCAGTGTTCCCACATGACCTCTGTGATAGCCCATGTGTGACGAGTATTTTGAAACAAAATGGCTGGTGTTACATCAGATAACTGCAGCAGGGCTTTCTAAATATCATCACCAGACACAAGAGTCAACCCAGGCTAATGTGTCGGTCTCTAATGATCGCAAAGTCATCCTGTCTTTTTTTCTCAGCGTAATTTACTG
The DNA here is from genome assembly GCF_018296145.1 of Oncorhynchus tshawytscha. Lineage (NCBI taxonomy): Eukaryota > Metazoa > Chordata > Actinopteri > Salmoniformes > Salmonidae > Oncorhynchus > Oncorhynchus tshawytscha. Next base: position 86,431,358 of record NC_056441.1, read on the forward strand.
TCAGCTCTCACTTCCCTTTTCCTAATCTTCTCCAAAAAATACTTTCCTTCTTCTTAATTTCACCAGAAAGGAAAACAACTCGACTGAGTGCTTTTAGATAATGTGAGTGTGACGATGTAACACACACGCTTACGAAATGGTATGTTGTTTGTGTGTATAGTATAGGGTGATGCAGTTTTTACATGTTGTTGGAAAGCAAGACAAAAGCACAGTTTCTCAGACATCTCATGCAAATACACTACATGTACAAAAATATGTGGACACCCCTTCAAATTAATAGATTCAGCTATTTCAGGCACACCCGTTGCTGACAGCCATGCATTCTCCATAGACAAACATTGGCAGTGGGATGGCCTTACTGAAGAGCTCAGTGATTTTCAACGTGGCACCGTCATAGGAGGCCACCTATCCAACAAATCAGTTCGTCAAGTTTCTGCCCTGCTAGAGCTGCCCCGGTCTACTGTAAATGCTGTTATTGTGAAGTGGAAACGTCTAGGAGCAACAACGGCTCAGCTGCGAAGTGGTAGGCCACACAAGCACACAGAACGGGACCGCCGAATGCTGAAACACCTAAAAAAATCTGTCCTCGGTTGCAACACTCACTACCGAGTTCCAAACTGCCTTTGGAAGCAACGTCAGCACAATAACTGTTCTTCAGGAGCTTCATGAAATGGGTTTCCATGGCCGAGCAGCCGCACAAAGCCTAATATCACCATGCGCAATGCCTAGTGCCGGCTGGAGTGATGTGAAGCACGCCACAGTTGGACTCTTAAAGCAGTGGAAATGCGTTCGCTTCACCATCTGGCAGTCCGACGGACAAACCTGGGTTTGGCGGATGCCAGCAGAAGGCTACCTGCCCAAATACATAGTGCCAACTGTAAAGTTTGGTGAAGAAGGAATAATGATCTGGGGCTGTTTTTCATGGTTCGGGCTAGGCCCCTTAGTTCCAGTGAAGGGAAAGCTTAATGCTACAGCATACAATGACATTCTAGACGATTCTGTGCTTCCAACTTTGTGGCAACAATTTTGAGAAAGCTATTTTCTGTTTCAGCATGACAGTGCCCCCGTGCACAAAGGGAGGTCCATATAGAAATGGTTTGTCGAGATCAGTGTGGAAGAACTTGTCCTGCACGGAACCCTGACCTCAACCCCATCGTTGAGGTCAGGGTTTGGGATGAATTGGAACGTTGACTGCGAGCCAGGCCTAATCGCCCAACATCAGTGCCCAACCTCACTAATGCGCTTGTGGCTGAATGGAAGCAAGTCCACGCATTAATGTTCCAGCATCTAGCGGAAAGACTTCCCAGAAGAGTGGAGGCTGTTATAGCAGCAATGTTCCAACATCTAATGGAAAGCCTTCCCAGAAGAGTGGAGGCTGTTATAACAGCCAAACGGAGACCAACTCCATATTAATGCCCATGATTTTGGAATGAGATGTTCGACAAGCAGGTGTCCACATACTTTTGCTCATGTAGTGTACCAATCAGTACACAAATACTGCAGAGGAAGAATGGTTGGTTTAATAAAGAATGGTTGGTTTAATATAGAATGGTTGGTTTAATAAAGAATGGTTGGTTTAATATAGAATGGTTGGTTTAATATAGAATGGTTGGTTTAATATAGAATGGTTGGTTTAATAAAGAATGGTTGGTTTAATAAAGAATGGTTGGTTTAATAAAGAATGGTTGGTTTAATAAAGGATGGTTGGTTTAATAAAGGATGGTTGGTTTAATAAAGGATGGTTGGTTTAATAAAGAATGGTTGGTTTAATAAAGAATGGTTGGTTTAATAAAGAATGGTTGGTTTAATAAAGGATGGTTGGTTTAATAAAGGATGGTTGGTTTAATAAAGAATGGTTGGTTTAATAAAGAATGGTTGGTTTAATAAAGGATGGTTGGTTTAATAAAGGATGGTTGGTTTAATAAAGAATGGTTGGTTTAATAAAGAATGGTTGGTTTACGGTTTCTCAGTCGCTTTGGTGCATTTTTCACATCATCCCTAACATGTGCAAAATAATAAGTGCATTTCTCAGAACAATCTGTACCAACTGCAATATACAATAGATATGTTTCTAAAGCTAGTCAGTCACTAAAAACCCTTAGTACAGCTCTCAAAAGTAAATATTCATGCCAATGATCATGTCAGTGTCACCAGTCATTGAGTCATTGTTCACGAACAAGGTCGTCAAAATGTTTAGGCCTGTTGTCAATGTAACTGTGTACTTTGACAGTATTACCTGATGTAAACTTAGGCTACAGTTTGGATGACAGTTACTGTATTGAAAATGCACAAGGCTGCAGTTCTGTGTCATATATCAATTTCAACATTACTATTTACATGTTACTGTATGTGGGTTATTGATTGAAAGAGACTGGACAACCCAAGGGGCACAAAGGAAAAAAAACTAAATTAGAAAGAAACACAGGAAACCACCCCTAAGGCACAACTTTGCCCACAGCACTGTTGTGCTGTCTCTACACATCCAGACGTTCCTGTCTGTCGGCCCACATATTCTCATCCACATCACACCGGATATTTTCCCTTCCAATGCAACATGGAAAGAATCTTTTGGAATGCCTTATCCATCCTCTGCAGGTGTCTACTGTGATGTCCTCACATGCTGCATCCATTGCAGCCAGCAGGGTCATCTGTGTGTGTGGCTGACGATCGTACACCTTCCACCTCCATGCTGAAAATAACTCCTCAATTGGGTTAAGGAATGGTGAATAAGGTGGGAGGAATTCTATGAGCATCCTCGGGTGGGTCACAAACCATTGCCTTATGATGTTTGATCGATGGAAACTCACATTATCACAAATGACCACATACTTTGGAAAATCCTCTCTAAACAGACCCCTCTCATCATCAGGGATGAGAGCCCTGTAGAGAGTCTCTAAAAAGTTGAGTAGCTGATGGGTGTTGTATGGCCCTATAAGGGGGATATGGGTTAGGACACCATGCTCCGAAATAGCAGCACACATGGTAATATTTCCTCCCCGTTGGCCTGGCAAATCCACAGTAGCTCTGTGACCGATGATATTCCGTCCCCGCCTTCTGCATTTGGTCAGGTTGAAGCCAGCCTCATCCACGTATACAAAGTTGTGAGATGGTTCACTTGATTCCAACTCCATTATGCTCCATATCCCAGAACACACAGTTGAATTTGTTTTGGTAAGGAAGAGTGACATAAAAATGTACATATATTGCATGTTCCTTCCACAGCAATGGAAATGTGTGCAGTTTATGCTTACTGTACTATGTATCACTATAAAATGTTGCTGTAAAGTAGTTACATAGATGTATGTTTTACCTATACATACTGGTACCGTCGCTCCTTAACTCTGTCCTCATTCCTTTGGAATGGTACACGGTACAGCTGTTTCATACTCATCTGGTTTCTATGCAGCACCCTGTCGATGGTTGAGATGCTAACCGTATGGATGTTTTCAAAGACATCGTTGTCTTCTATAATGGTCCTTTGTATTTCCCTGAGTCTCATGGCATTGTTTGCTCGGACCATGGTGCAAATAGCCTCCTCCTGTTGAGGTGTGAAAAGGCGTCCTCTGCCACCGGTTTGAGGTCATCTTACAGTCCTACGTGGGGAAAGATGCAGTGATGCATCGCACACTTTCACATAGACAAAAACTATGTGAACACACATTTTACTGTAAAACATACAGGTGGGTGCATGTAAGGTGCAGTATGTATCTGTATAGAGTATATTTCTGTATGCTGTGAAATACAAGTGGACTACTGTAATATGAAGCATTGTAGGAAGTATACAGTACACTGCTTATATACAGTAACAGTGTACATTGGTGGACATACCTGTTCTCTCTTCAAAACGTTTGAACTATTGAGGACACGGTTGATCTCCCAATATTCGGCTGCACCCTTCGACCCGCCTCAGCCATTGTAAGGCCATGATTGACAACATGGTCTACAATAGTGGCCCTTATGTCATCAGATATGCGCCTATGTCCTCTTCTGCCTCTTCCTCTGTTTTGCCTTCCACGCATCCTTGCTCCTCTTCTTCCTCCTCTTGGCTGTTGACCCTGTTCGTTTCCTGGTCCATCCATTATTGGAAAATTGCAACTGTGTTGTGGTCTGTCTATATATGCTTGCCAATTGATTCTTCATGAGATGCACCTTTGAGCAATTTAGACAACTGGTTGATTGTTGGTTGAACTAACACTTTACATTCCTTCATGAGTGAGGGTCAATTTCACCTGCACGACTCATCAATTCACGTTTTTGTACAAAAGGTCTAATAGAAATGTGTAAAACTATGCTTGACAGTTTATGACAAATAGTTCAACAATTTTGCATGTAATGGCTTATGCAAGGAACTAATGCCTAGATGTTTTGAGGGGTAAGACTATTCAACAGAGAACCATCTACTATATTTTGATCAACATGACATGAGCAATTGATAATGTGGAAAAAGCTGACACTTGTACATTATCAATTGCAATTTGTTCAAAGGAATAAGAAATTGCTTTAATGATGTGCACAAGTGACTAGATGATTTGGAATTTGTACAAGTAGTATCAAGAATTGCACTTTTGATCTAAGAAATGCACCAAAGCGACTGAGAAAAACTGTAATAAAGGATGGTTGGTTTAATAAAGAATGGTTGGTTTAATAAAGAATGGTTGGTTTAATAAAGAATGGTTGGTTTAATAAAGTATGGTTGGTTTAATAAAGAATGGTTGGTTTAATAAAGAATGGTTGGTTTAATAAAGAATGGTTGGTTTAATAAATAATGGTTGGTTTAATAAAGAATGGTTGGTTTAATAAAGAATGGTTGGTTTAATAAAGAATGGCTGGTGTAATAAAGTATGGTTGGTTTAATAAAGAATGGTTGGTTTAATAAATAATGGTTGGTTTAATAAAGAATGGTTGGTTTAATAAAGAATGGTTGGTTTAATAAAGAATGGTTGGTTTAATAAAGTATGGTTGGTTTAATAAAGAATGGTTGGTTTAATAAAGAATGGTTGGTTTAATAAATAATGGTTGGTTTAATAAAGGATGGTTGGTTTAATAAAGAATGGTTGGTTTAATAAAGAATGGTTGGTTTAATAAAGAATGGTTGGTTTAATAAAGAATGGTTGGTTTAATAAAGTATGGTTGGTTTAATAAAGAATGGTTGGTTTAATAAAGAATGGTTGGTTTAATAAAGAATGGTTGGTTTAATAAAGAATGGCTGGTTTAATAAAGGATGGTTGTGGTTTAATAAAGAATGGTTGGTTTAATAAAGAATGGTTGGTTTAACAAATAATGGTTGGTGTAATAAAGTATGGTTGGTTTAATAAAGAATGGTTGGTTTAATAAAGAATGGCTGGTGTAATAAAGTATGGTTGGTTTAATAAAGAATGGTTGGTTTAATAAATAATGGTTGGTTTAATAAAGAATGGTTGGTTGAATAAAGAATGGTTGGTTTGATAAAGAATGGTTGGTTTAATAAAGTATGGTTGGTTTAATAAAGAATGGTTGGTTTAATAAAGAATGGTTGGTTTAATAAAGAATGGTTGGTTTAATAAAGGATGGTTGTGGTTTAATAAAGAATGGTTGGTTTAATAAAGAATGGTTGGTTTAATAAAGAATGGTTGGTTTAATAAAGAATGGTTGGTTTAATAAAGAATGGTTGGTTTAATAAAGTATGGTTGGTTTAATAAAGAATGGTTGGTTTAATAAAGAATGGTTGGTTTAATAAAGAATGGTTGGTTTAATAAAGGATGGTTGTGGTTTAATAAAGAATGGTTGGTTTAATAAAGAATGGTTGGTTTAATAAATAATGGTTGGTGTAATAAAGTATGGTTGGTTTAATAAAGAATGGTTGGTTTAATAAAGAATGGTTGGTTTAATAAAGAATGGTTGGTTTAATAAAGGATGGTTGGTTTAATAAAGGATGGTTGGTTTAATAAAGAATGGTTGGTTTAATAAAGAATGGTTGGTTTAATAAAGTATGGTTGGTTTAATAAAGAATGGTTGGTTTAATAAAGAATGGTTGGTTTAATAAAGAATGGTTGGTTTAATAAAGTATGGTTGGTTTAATAAAGAATGGTTGGTTTAATAAAGAATGGTTGGTTTAATAAATAATGGTTGGTTTAATAAAGAATGGCTGGTGTAATAAAGGATGGTTGTGGTTTAATAAAGAATGGTTGGTTTAATAAATAATGGTTGGTTTAATAAATAATGGTTGGTGTAATAAAGTATGGTTGGTTTAATAAAGAATGGTTGGTTTAATAAATAATGGTTGGTTTAATAAAGAATGGTTGGTTTAATAAAGAATGGTTGGTTTAATAAAGAATGGTTGGTTGAATAAAGAATGGTTGGTTTAATAAAGAATGGTTGGTTTAATAAAGGATGGTTGGTTTAATAAAGGATGATTCAAAGTAATGTTTGTGAGCATCTAGTGGTGTTCTTGGTCGATTACAACAATCCAGCAGAAAATGCATTTCAACAGAGTTATACAGATGTAGGCTCTTAATTTGATCACCCTGCTGCAGGATAACTTTCCTGCAATGCACGACATTTAAAGCGTGCAGTGCATTTTAGGTTTAAAAATGATTATTTAGTTTGTCATTCCCACAGTAATTTCAGACTTGATTTTCCCTATATGAAAAATGTATCAACCCTTACAAAAATGTCCATTCATTATAATACACGTAATAATTCACATTTCCTTTTGCAGCAGGAGCAAACTGGCTCAAATTAAGATCCTACATCTGTAGGCTGCCCCTGGCTAATATTCAATAAAACGTGGCTACTACAGCAATGTTTCTGCATTATCGTGACACAACCACTACATGTAAACACACAGTATGTGCATTAAGTCGAAGGTTACTAGGCGTGGATGGACTTGATATCAGACAAAACAAATTCATCAGCAGACGTAAAACGTCAGAACTCTGTGGACCGCATTTAAATATGACGCTGTTGTACACTTTTTTCATGAGCTTCAGAAGGAAACGAGCAGAAAACACTAGGATTAACGGTTAATTAGCAGTTAGGAAACATTGCAAAGACCACATATATTCCTCGTCCTCCTCTTCCTCGCCTCTGGTCTCTCTTCCTTGGGTTGTGTTGTGTTGTGGAAGCTCTGTGTGTTGCTGGGTGGCTGTGTGTTGCTGGGTGACTGTGTGTTGCTGGGTGGCTGTGTGTTGCTGGGTGGCTGTGTGTTGCTGGGTGACTGTGTGTTGCTGGGTGGCTGTGTGTTGCTGGGTGGCTGTGTGTTGCTGAGGAGCTGTGTGTCGCTGCCTGACTTTGTGTTGCGTGGCAGGTTGTCAATGAGCTCGTAGAGGGTGAAGATGCTGAAGGAGATCTCATCATAAGCTGTGCTGGTGCCGCACTCAAACAGACAGGCGAAGGCCACGGCCGACGGGGCCCCAGCTGACGGCAGCTCCAGGTAGGCCAGGTCAGAGTAGGCACTGGGGCCCTCGTAGATCACCCACGGGCCAGACCAGCTGTCCGGGTCACGGGGGAACAGGCTGAGGTACACCCCCAGGTCCTTCCTCACGTTGGTCCACGTCGGGTGGGAGTACACCACCCAGGTGGGTGTAAGGAAATTCTGTGGGGAGCTGGGAGGGGGAGGGGCGGTGGGTGGGGAGGAGTCACCAGTCTTAGCCTCGAAGGATGTCCAGTGTCTGGCGTGGGTGGATGGCCGAGGGCGGAGGTTGAGGTGTAGTGGGGCAGGGAACCCCACTACGCTACCGTGGCAGCCATTACGTGGCTCTGTGAGCCGCTGCACCAGCTGTCCATCCTGGAAGACAGCTCCATCATCCAGACTGAGGGCCTGGACCCTGCAGCCCAAAGGGCTCCGGGCGTTACAGTACAGCACGTTGGTGCCATCCTCCTGATCCACAGACACCATCTGGCACTCCACGCTCTCTGGCCCTGGCACCGCCTCCCCAAAACGCCACGTCCGCCCGTGGGTGTCGCTATGGAAACAGAAAGCGTGGGGTGTGGTCAGGCACATCTGGCCAAAGCACTCCTTGCAGTCGATGTGGTAGGCGTACGCTGGCACCAGCAGACGGCCTGACTTGAGCTGGATGCCGTGTCCCGGGCCCAGGGCGAAGGTTGCCCAGTCTGAGGAAGGGAAACACAACCAGAACCACAAACCACAAACAGAGAGATATGACACCATGTGAAATAAACACATACTTCACGATAAAAACATAGAACTTCATAACCTCATGAGATCAACCTACCTGCTGTGACCGTGTCTCACCTTTGATGGTGTCTCCTATGACCCTCTTGGTGAGGTCAGTGGCAGGGCTCCAGGTGTTGCCCTGGTCGTTACTGGAGATGAAGCAGAGGCGCGTTACATTCTTACCCGTCACCAGCTGGTAGGACTCGGAGGTGTGGCCCAGCACAGCGATGAAGAACAGGAAGAGGGTGCCTGTGAACTCGTCATACAGAGGACACGGGTTCATCGACCGGTGGCCCGCCAACTGAGCCGTACCCAGAACACTCATGTCCTCCCACTGAGGAAGGAAGGGTAGAGCCAGGGAAGGAAGGAGGGAGGGAGGGTAGAGACAGGGAGGGAGGCAGGGAGGGAGGGAGGGAGGGAGGGAGGGAGGGAGGGAGGGAGGGAGGGAGGGAGGGAGGGAGGGAGGGAGGGAGGGAGGGAGGAAGGGAGGGAGGGACAGGGAGGGAGGGAGGGAGGGAGGGAGGGAGGATAGAGACAGGGATGGAAGGGTAGAGACAGGGAGGGAGGATAGAGACAGGGATGGAGGGTAGGAGGGTAGAGACAGGGATGGAGGGTAGAGACAGGGAGGGAGGGTAGAGACAGGGTAGGAGGGTAGAGACAGAGTAGGAGGGTAGAGACAGGGAGGGAGGATAGAGACAGGGAGGGAGGATAGAGACAGGGATGGAGGGTAAGGAGGGTACAGAAAGGGAGGGAGGGTAGAGACAGGGTAGGAGGGTAGAGACAGAGTAGGAGGGTAGAGACCGAATATGAGGGTAGAGACAGTTAGGGAGGGTAGAAACAGGTAGGGAGGGTAGAGACAGGGAGGGAGGGTAGGAGGGTAGAGACAGGGAGGGAGGGTAGGAGGGTAGAGGGAGGGAGGGAGGGAGGGAGGGAGGGAGGGAGGGAGGGAGGGAGGGAGGGAGGGAGGGAGGGAGGGAGGAGGGAGGGAGGGAGGGAGGGAGGGAGGGAGGGAGGGTAGATGTTAG
>NC_056441.1:86445537-86448037 GCF_018296145.1 Oncorhynchus tshawytscha
CAGTAGCAATTAGCAGAGATAACTGTCCACAGAGAGTAGCTATTAGCAGAGACAACTGTCCACAGACCGTAGCTACTAGCAGAGACAACTGTCCACAGACAGTAGCTATTAGCAGAGACAGCTGTCCACAGACAGTAGCTAGAAGCAGAGGCAGCTGTCCACAAACAGTAGCTAGAAGCAGAGACAGCTATCCACAGACAGTAGCTATTAGCAGAGACAGCTGTGATCACACAGACAGTAGCTAGAAGCAGAAACAGCTGTCCACAGACAGTAGCTAGAAGCAGAGACAGCTGTGATCACACAGACAGTAGCTAGAAGCAGAGACAGCTGTCCACAGACAGTAGCTAGAAGCAGAGACAGCTGTGATCACACAGACAGTAGCTAGAAGCAGAGACAGCTGTCCACAGACAGTAGCTATTAGCAGAGACAGCTGTCCACAGACAGTAGCTAGAATCAGAGGCAGCTGTCCACAGACAGTAGCTATTAGCAGAGACAGCTGTCCACAGACAGTAGCTGTTAGCAGAGACAGCTGTCCACAGACAGTAGCTATTAGCAGAGACAGCTGTCCACAGACAGTATTAGCAGAGACAGCTAGAAGCAGAGACAGCTGTCCACAGACAGTAGCTATAAGCAGAGACAGCTGTCCACAGACAGTAGCTATTAGCAGAGACAGCTGTCCACAGACAGTAGCTAGACAGCTGTCCACAGAGACAGCTGTCCACAGACAGTAGCACATTAGCAGAGACAGCTGTCCACAGACAGTAGCTATTAGCAGAGACAGCTGTCCACAGACAGTAGCTATTAGCAGAGACAGCTGTCCACAGACAGTAGCTAGAAGCAGAGACAGCTGTCCACAGACAGTAGCTGTTAGCAGAGACAGCTGTCCACAGACAGTAGCTATTAGCAGAGACAGCTGTCCACAGACAGTAGCTATTAGCAGAGACAGCTGTCCACAGACAGTAGCTAGAAGCAGAGACAGCTGTCCACAGACAGTAGCTATTAGCAGAGACAGCTGTCCACAGACAGTAGCTAGAAGCAGAGACAGCTGTCCACAGACAGTAGCTATTAGCAGAGACAGCTGTCCACAGACAGTAGCTAGAAGCAGAGACAGCTGTCACAGACAGACAGTAGCTAGAAGCAGAGACAGCTGTCCACAGACAGTAGCTATTAGCAGAGACAGCTGTCCACAGACAGTAGCTATTAGCAGAGACAGCTGTCCACAGACAGTAGCTAGAAGCAGAGACAGCTGTCCACAGACAGTAGCTAGAAGCAGAGACAGCTGTCCACAGACAGTAGCTAGAAGCAGAGACAGCTGTCCACAGACAGTAGCTAGAAGCAGAGACAGCTGTCCACAGACAGTAGCTAGAAGCAGAGACAGCTGTCCACAGACAGTAGCTATTAGCAGAGACAGCTGTCCACAGACAGTAGCTATTAGCAGAGACAGCTGTCCACAGACAGTAGCTATTAGCAGAGACAACTGTCCACAGACAGTAGCTATTAGCAGAGACAACTGTCCACAGACAGTAGCTATTAGCAGAGACAGCTGTCCACAGACAGTAGCTAGACAGTAGCAGAGTCCACAGGCAGCTGTCCACAAACAGTAGCTAGAAGCAGAGACAGCTATCCACAGACAGTAGCTATTAGCAGAGACAGCTGTGATCACACAGATAGCACACAGTCCACAGTAGCTAGAAGCAGAAACAGCTGTCCACAGCTAGAGACAGCTGTCCACAGACAACAGCTGTCCACAGACAGTAGCTAGAAGCAGAGACAGCTGTGATCACACAGACAGTAGCTAGAAGCAGAGACAGCTGTCCACAGACAGTAGCTAGAAGCAGAGACAGCTGTGATCACACAGACAGTAGCTAGAAGCAGAGACAGCTGTCCACAGACAGTAGCTAGAAGCAGAGACAGCTGTCCACAGACAGTAGCTAGACAGCTGTCCACAGACAGTAGCAGAGACAACTGTCCACAGACAGTAGCTAGAAGCAGAGACAGCTGTCCACAGACAGTAGCTAGAAGCAGAGACAGCTGTGATCACACAGACAGTAGCTAGAAGCAGAGACAGCTGTCCACAGACAATAGCTAGAAGCAGAGACAGCTGTCCACAGACAGTAGCTAGAAGCAGAGACAGCTGTGTCCACAGACAGACAGTAGCTAGCTAGAAGACAGAAACAGCTGTCCACAGACAGTAGCTAGAAGCAGAGACAGCTGTGATCACACAGACAGTAGCTAGAAGCAGAGACAGCTGTCCACAGACAGTAGCTAGAAGCAGAGACAGCTGTGATCGCACAGACAGGAGCTAGAAGCAGAGACAGCTGTCCACAGACAGTAGCTAGAAGCAGAGACAGCTGTCCACAGACAGTAGCTAGAAGCAGAGACAGCTGTGATCACACAGACAGTAGCTAGAAGCAGAGACAGCTGTCCACAGACAGTAGCTAGAAGCAGAGACAGCTGTGATCACACAGACAGGAGCTAGAAGCAGAGACAGCTGTACACA
>NC_056441.1:86453037-86498037 GCF_018296145.1 Oncorhynchus tshawytscha
CAGTATTGAGTAGTTTGGATGAATAAGGTGCCCAGGTTAAAGTTAACAGGTGCACTTTTTATTCCGGTCCAAACGAAAGCACATAAGTACATAAATGTGCCCAAAACACAGAACATGAACAAAAGTCTGGCGCGTGACAATACCAACATGACATAAAACAACTCACACAAAGACATGGAGAGGAACAGAGGACTAAATACATGTAGATTGATTGGGGAATGAAAACCAGGTGTGTAATGGAACAAGACAAAACAAATGGATGTATGAGAAATGGAGCGGCGATGGCTAGAAAGCCGGTGACGTCGATCGCCGAACGAACAAGGAGAGGAGCCGACTTCGGCGGAAGTCGTGACAAGAATGTTGAACACAATTATATTTTAACGTTCTTTACCGGTTGTCCATGCAGTTGGTCCTTTTGGAGGAAGGAATATGAGACAATATCAATATATCCACAGGAAAGTATAATTACATTTCAATTACACAGATTTCTAGCACAAGCTCGTACAGGTGTTTACATAATAGACGAGCTCGTACAGGTGTTTACATACGAGCCGAACTCGTACCGGTGTTTACATACTAGTCAAGCTCGTACAGGTGTTTACATACGAGCCGAACTCGTACAGGTGTTTACATACGAGCCGAACTCGTACAGGTGTTTACATACGAGCCGAACTCTTACAGGTGTTTACATATGAGCCGAACTCGTACAGGTGTTTACATACAAGCCGAACTCGTACAGGTGTTTACATACGAGCCGAACTCGTACAGGTGTTTACATACGAGCCGAGCTCATACAGGTGTTTACATACGAGCCGAACTCGTACAGGTGTTTACATAGTAGTCAAGCTCGTACAGGTGTTTACATAAGAGCCGAACTCGTACAGGTGTTTACATACGGAAAGCCTGCCGTCCCTCCACTCTAACCACTAGGCTACCTGCTGTCCCTCCACTCTAACCACTAGGCTACCTGCCGTCCCTCCACTCTAACCACTAGGTTATCTGCCGTCCCTCCACTCTAACCACTAGGCTACCTGCCGTCCCTCCACTCTAATCACTAGGCAACCTGCCGTCCCTTCACTCTAACCACTAGGCAACCTGCCGTCCCTCCACTCTAACCACTAGGCTACCTGCCGTCCCTCCACTCTAACCACTAGGCTACCTGCCGTCCCCTCCACTCTAACCACTAGGCAACCTGACGTCCCTCCACTCTAACCACTAGGCTACCTGCCGTCCCCTCCACTCTAACCACTAGGCTACCTGCCATCCCTCCACTCTAATCACTAGGCAACCTGCCGTCCCTCCACTCTAACCACTAGGCAACCTGCCGTCCCTCCACTCTAACCACTAGGCAACCTGCCGTCCCTCCACTCTAACCACTAGGCAACCTGCCGTCCTTCCACTCTAACCACTAGGCAACCTGCCGTCCCTCCACTCTAACCACTAGGCAACCTGCCGTCCCTCCACTCTAACCACTAGGCAACCTGCCGTCCCTCCACTCTAACAACTAGGCAACCTGCCGTCCTTCCACTCTAACCACTAGGCAACCTGCCGTCCCTCCACTCTAACCACTAGGCAACCTGCCGTCCCTCCACTCTAACCACTAGGCAACCTGCCGTCCCTCCACTCTAACCACTAGGCAACCTGCCGTCCCTCCACTCTAACAACTAGGCAACCTGCCGTCCTTCCACTCTAACCACTAGGCAACCTGCCGTCCTTCCACTCTAACCACTAGGCTACCTGCCGTCCCTCCACTCTAACCACTAGGCAACCTGCCGTCCCTCCACTCTAACCACTAGGCAACCTGCCGTCCCTCCACTCTAACCACTAGGCAACCTGCCGTCCCTCCACTCTAACCACTAGGCAACCTGCCGTCCTCCACTCTAACCACTAGGCAACCTGCCGTCCCTCCACTCTAACCACTAGGCAACCTGCCGTCCCTCCACTCTAACCACTAGGCAACCTGCCGTCCCTCCACTCTAACCACTAGGCAACCTGCCGTCCCTCCACTCAAACCACTAGGCAACCTGCCGTCCCCTCCACTCTAACCACTAGGCAACCTGCCGTCCCTCCACTCAAACCACTAGGCTACCTGCCGTCCCTCCACTCTAACCACTAGGTTATCTGCCGTCCCTCCACTCTCACCACTAGGCTACCTGCCGTCCCTCCACTCTAACCACTAGGCTACCTGCCGTCCCCTCCACTCTAACCACTAGGCTACCTGCCGTCCCTCCACTCTAACCACTAGGCTACCTGCCGTCCCCTCCACTCTAACCACTAGGCAACCTGCCGTCCCTCCACTCTAACCACTAGGCAACCTGCCGTCCCTCCACTCTAACCACTAGGCAACCTGCCGTCCCTCCACTCTAACCACTAGGCAACCTGCCGTCCCTCCACTCTAACCACTAGGCTACCTGCCTCCCTCCACTCTAACCACTAGGCAACCTGCTGTCCCTCCACTCTAACCACTAGGCTACCTGCCTCCCCTCCACTCTAACCACTAGGCTACCTGCCGTCCCTCCACTCTAACCACTAGGCTACCTGCTGTCCCTCCACTCTAACCACTAGGCTACCTGCCGTCCCTCCACTCTAACCACTAGGCTACCTGCCGTCCCTCCACTCTAACCACTAGGCTACCTGCCGTCCCTCCACTCTAACCACTAGGCAACCTGCCGTCCCTCCACTCTAACCACTAGGCAACCTGCCGTCCCTCCACTCTAACCACTAGGCAACCTGCCGTCCCTCCACTCTAACCACTAGGCTACCTGCCGTCCCTCCACTCTAACCACTAGGCAACCTGCCGTCCCTCCACTCTAACCACTAGGCAACCTGCCGTCCCTCCACTCTAACCACTAGGCTACCTGCCGTCCCTCCACTCTAACCACTAGGCAACCTGCCGTCCCTCCACTCTAACCACTAGGCAACCTGCCGTCCCTCCACTCTAACCACTAGGCTACCTGCCGTCCCTCCACTCTAACCACTAGGCAACCTGCCGTCCCTCCACTCTAACCACTAGGCAACCTGCCGTCCCTCCACTCTAACCACTAGGCAACCTGCCGTCCTTCCACTCTAACCACTAGGCAACCTGCCGTCCCTCCACTCTAACCACTAGGCAACCTGCCGTCCCTCCACTCTAACCACTAGGCAACCTGCCGTCCTTCCACTCTAACCACTAGGCTACCTGCCGTCCCTCCACTCTAACCACTAGGCAACCTGCCGTCCCTCCACTCTAACCACTAGGCTACCTGCCGTCCTCCACTCTAACCACTAGGCTACCTGCCGTCCCTCCACTCTAACCACTAGGCAACCTGCCGTCCCCTCCACTCTAACCACTAGGCAACCTGCCGTCCCTCCACTCTAACCACTAGGCAACCTGCCGTCCTTCCACTCTAACCACTAGGCTACCTGCCGTCCCTCCACTCTAACCACTAGGCTACCTGCCGTCCCCTCCACTCTAACCACTAGGCTACCTGCCGTCCCTCCACTCTAACCACTAGGCTACCTGCCGTCCCTCCACTCTAACCACTAGGCTACCTGCCGTCCCTCCACTCTAACCACTAGGCAACCTGCCGTCCCTCCACTCTAACCACTAGGCAACCTGCCGTCCTTCCACTCTAACCACTAGGCTACCTGCCGTCCCTCCACTCTAACCACTAGGCTACCTGCCGTCCCCTCCACTCTAACCACTAGGCTACCTGCCGTCCCTCCACTCTAACCACTAGGCTACCTGCCGTCCCTCCACTCTAACCACTAGGCTACCTGCCGTCCCTCCACTCTAACCACTTGGCAACCTGCCGTCCCTCCACTCTAACCACTAGGCAACCTGCCGTCCCTCCACTCTAACCACTAGGCAACCTGCCGTCCTTCCACTCTAACCACTAGGCAACCTGCCGTCCCTCCACTCTAACCACTAGGCTACCTGCCGCCCGTTGTAGCTGTATTCCTTTACAGCTAACTATGTACAGGATCATGTCACTGTTAGCAAAAGATACAACTTACTCAGGGTAGCCTAGTGGTTAGAGTGTAGAGGCGGCAGGGTAGCCTAGTGGTTAGAGTGTGGAGGCGGCAGGGTGGCCTAGTGGTTAGAGTGTAGAGGCAGCAGGGTAGCCTAGTGGTTAGAGTGTTGGACTAGTAACCGGAAGGTTGCAAGTTCAAACCCCCGAGCTGACAAGGTACAAATCTGTCGTTCTGCCCCTGAACAGGCAGTTAACCCACTGTTCCTAGGCCGTCATTGAAAATAAGAATTTGTTCTTAACTGATCTTGCCTAGTCAAATGATGTAGTATGTATTCTGCTTTAGCCCAGATGTGCCAATGTGATCATCTCCAGCAGGCAGTGGTGTGAGGGCCAGGCCTGTTGTCTGTGTCCCACAGGGAGATGGTGAGCGCACTGGACCCCAGGAGCCTGAAGGGGGCGGTAGAGGAGCTGCAGGGTGAGGGAGTGGAGGAGATCAACTCAATTAAATTAAATTCAAGGGGCTTTATTGGCATGGGAAACATGTGTTAACATTGCCAAAGCAAGTGAAGTAGATAATATACAAAAGTGAAATAAACAATAAAAATTAACAGTAAACATTACACTCACAGAATTTCCAAAAGAATAAAAACATTACAAATGTCGTATTATGTATATATACAGTGTTGTGACGATGTGTCTGACTCTGAGTGGTGACGGTGCTAGAGCTGCCGGTGGGGCACAGTAAACAGGACTCTCCATAGATACACCAACATCGTGTCATCTGTGGCTTCCCGTCCTCTCGGTCTCGACATGCAGGTGAGACGACTGGAGAAACAGATGGCTGGAGAGAGAGAGTGCCCTGTTTGACTAGGTAAGCATGTTTTGACCCCTTCCGTCCCCAATCCCTTGCAGGCGGGCTCCTGAGTGGCACAGCGGTCTAAGGCACTGCATCTCAGAGCTAAAGGCATCACTACAGTCCCTGGTTCAAATCCAGGCTGTAACACATCCAGCTGTGGTTGGGAGTCCCATAGGGCGGCACACAATTGGCTCAGCAGTGTCCAGGTTTGGCCGGGGTAGGCTGTCATTGTTAAAAAATACTTTGTTCTTATTAACTGATTTGCCTAGTTAAATTGAACCTACTGGAAGAGGAGGGGCATCAGCAGAAGGCCGGGCAGCTCTTCAAACCGCCTGGTGGCCCTCTAGGACCCTACGGTCGAGGATAAGGATTAAGCTGGCCCACCGCACGAGACCCAAGCTCAATTTTAACGCCTGGCTACGCTGAAGCAGGTGTGGGTGCAATGACTGAATAACCTGTTCAACTGAAGTCAGAAGTTTACATACACTTAGTTTGGAGTCATTAAAACTAGTTTTTCAACTACTCCACAAATGTCTTGTTAACAAACTATAGTTTTGGCAAGTCGGTTAGGACATCTACTTTGTTCATGACACAAGTAATTTTCCCAACAATTGTTTACAGACAGATTATTTCACTTATAATTCACTGTATCACAGTTCCAGTGGGTCAGAGGTTTACATACACTAAGTTGACTGTGTGTTTAAACAGCTTGGAAAATTCCAGAAAATTATGTCATGGCTTTAGAAGGTTCTGATAGGCTAATTGACATCATTTGAGTCAATTGGAGGTGTACCTGTGGATGTATTTAAAGGCCTACCTTCAAACTCAGTGCCTCTTTGCTGGACATCATGGGAAAATCTAAAGAAATCAAGCAAGACCTCAGAAGAAAAAAAAATGTAGACCTCCACAAGTCTGGTTCATCCTTGGGAGCCATTTCCAAACGCCTGAAGGTACCACATTCATCTGTACAAACAATAGTACGCAAGTATAAACACCATGGGACCACATAGCCGTCATACCGCTCAGGAAGGAGACGCCTTCTGTCTCCTAGAGATGAATGTACTTTGGTGCGAAAAGTGCAAATCAATCCCAGAACAACAGCAAAGGACCTTGTGAAGATGATGGAGGAAACAGGTACAAAAGTATCTATATCCACAGTGAAAACGAGTCCTATATCGACATAACCTGAAAGGCTGCTCAGCAAGGAAGAAGCCACTGCTCCAAAACCGCCATGAAAAAGCCAGACTATGGTTTGCAACTGCACATTGGGACAAAGATCATACTTTTTGGAGAAACATCCTCTGGTCTGATGAAACAAAAATAGAACTGTTTGGCCATAATGACCATTGTTTTGTTTGGAGGAAAAAGGGGGAGGCTTACAAGCCGAAGAGCACCACCCCAACCGTGAAGCATGGGGGTGGCAGCATCATGTTGTGGGGTTGCTTTGCTGCAGGAGGGACTGGTGCACTTCACAAAATACATGACATCATGAGGGAGGGAAATTATGTGGATATATTGAAGCAACTTCTCAAGACATCAGTCAGGAAGTTAAAGCTTGGTCGCAAATGGGTCTTCCAAATGGACAATGACCCCAAGCATACTTCCAAAGTTGTTGCAAAATGGCTTAAAGACAACAAAGTCAAGGTATTGGAGTGGCCATCACAAAGCTCTGACCTCAATCGTATAGACAATTTGTGGGCAGAACTGAAAAAGTGTGTGCAAGCAAGGAGGCCTACAAACCTGCCTCAGTTACACCAGCTCTGTCAGGAGGAACGGGCCAGAATTCACCCAACTTATTGTGGAAGCTTGTGGAAGGCTACCCAAAACGTTTGACCCAAGTTAAACAATTTAAGGGCAATGCTACCAAATTCTAATGGATTGTATGTAAACCTCTGACCCACTGGGAATGTGATGAAAGAAATTAAAGCTGAAATAAATCATTCTCTCTACTATTATTCTGACATTTCACATTCTTAAAATGAAGTGGTGATCCTAACTGACCTAAGACAGGGAATTTTTACTAGGATTAAATGTCAGGAATTGTGAAGAGGTGAGTTTAAATGTATTTGGCTAAGGTGTATGTAAACTTCCGACTTCAACTGTATGTGTACATTTATTTTGCAACGCTCGAGCACGCAACGCGGGTTGTGTGGTTCGTATGTAAGGCCCATACTAAAGCCCAGCAGGCAAAAGAGGAGACTAGGAAGGAGACGGAGGGAGGAGGAAGAGAAAGGGGGGGGGCAGGCAGCAGTGCAGATTAGTCACCAGGCAACAGTGCAGATCAGTCACCAGGCAGCAGTGCAGATCTGTCACCAGGCAACAGTGAAGATCAGTCACCAGGCAGCATGGCAGATCAGTCACCAGGCAACAGTGCAGATCAGTCACCAGGCAACAGTGCAGATCAGTCACCAGGCAGCAGTGCAGATCAGTCACCAGGCAGCAGTGCAGATCAGTCACCAGGCAACAGTGCAGATCAGTCACCAGGCAGCAGTGCAGATCAGTCACCAGGCAGCAGTGCAGATCAGTCACCAGGCAGCAGTGCAGATCAGTCACCAGGCAGCAGTGCAGATCAGTCACCAGGCAGCAGTGCAGATCAGTCACCAGGCAGCAGTGCAGATCAGTCACCAGGCAACAGTGCAGATCAGTCACCAGGCAGCAGTGCAGATCAGTCACCAGGCAGCAGTGCAGATCAGTCACCAGGCAGCAGTGCAGATCAGGCACAGAGGCTGAAGATCAGAGCAGATCAAAGTCAGCCATGGGGACAGGTGTGTCCCAGTGCAGATCAGTCACCAGGTTGACCAGAGCCCTAACCTGTCTTCAGTCACCAGGCAACAGTGCAGATCAGTCACCAGGCAGCAGTGACCAGAGCCCAGTCACCAGTCTGCATGACCAGAGCCCTAATCTGTCTGTCTACAGTCTGGATGACCAGAGCTAATCTGTCAGTCTACAGTCTGGATGACCAGGCCCTAATCAGTGCACATCAGGCACAGAGGAAACCCTGAAGATCAGGAGCTAAACTCAAATTCAGCCATGGGGACAAAGTGAAGTAGGTGTGTCCCACGCTGCTGAGAGGGGAGACCAACCTGGTGGTGGTTGACCAGAGCCCTAACCTGTCTGTCTACTGTCTGGTTGACCAGAGCCCTAACCTGTCTGTCTACTGTCTGGATGACCAGAGCCCTAATCTGTCTGTCTACTGTCTGGATGACCAGAGCCCTAATCTGTCTGTCTACTGTCTGGATGACCAGAGCCCTAATCTGTCTGTCTACTGTCTGGATGACCAGAGCCCTAATCTGTCTGTCTACTGTCTGGATGACCAGAGCCCTAATCTGTCTGTCTACTGTCTGGATGACCAGAGCCCTAATCTGTCTGTCTACTGTCTGGATGACCAGAGCCCTAATCTGTCTGTCTACTGTCTGGATGACCAGAGCCCTAATCTGTCTGTCTACTGTCTGGATGACCAGAGCCCTAATCTGTCTGTCTACTGTCTGGATGACCAGAGCCCTAATCTGTCTGTCTACTGTCTGGATGACCAGAGCCCTAATCTGTCTGTCTACTGTCTGGATGACCAGAGCCCTAACCTGTCTGTCTACTGTCTGGCTGACCAGAGCCCTAACCTGTCTGTCTACTGTCTGGATGACCAGAGCCCTAATCTGTCTGTCTACTGTCTGGATGACCAGAGCCCTAACCTGTCTGTCTACCGTCTGGATGACCAGAGCCCTAATCTGTCTGTCTACTGTCTGGATGACCAGAGCCCTAACCTGTCTGTCTACTGTCTGGATGACCAGAGCCCTAACCTGTCTGTCTACTGTCTGGATGACCAGAGCCCTAATCTGTCTGTCTACTGTCTGGATGACCAGAGCCCTAATCTGTCTGTCTACTGTCTGGCTGACCAGAGCCCTAATCTGTCTGTCTACTGTCTGGCTGACCAGAGCCCTAACCTGTCTGTCTACTGTCTGGATGACCCGAGCCCTAACCTGTCTGTCTACTGTCTGGATGACCAGAGCCCTAACCTGTCTGTCTACTGCCTGGATGACCAGAGCCCTAACCTGTCTGTCTACTGTCTGGATGACCACAGCCCTAACCTGTCTGTCTACTGTCTGGCTGACCAGAGCCCTAACCTGTCTGTCTACTGGCTGGTCTATAGTCCTAACCTGTCTGTTTACTGTCTGGTCTATAGTCCTAACCTGTCTGTGTACTCTCTGGTCTATAGTCCTAACCTGTCTGTGTACTTTCTGGTCTATAGTCCTAACCTGTCTGTGTACTCTCTGGTCTATAGTCCTAACCTGTCTGTGTACTCTCTGGTCTATAGTCCTAACCTGTCTGTGTACTCTCTGGTCTATAGTCTTAACCTGTCTGGTCTATAGTCCTAACCTGTCTGTGTACTCTCTGGTCTATAGTCCTAACCTGTCTGGTCTATAGTCCTAACCTGTCTGTGTACTCTCTGGTCTATAGTCCTAACCTGTCTGTGTACTCTCTGGTCTATAGTCTTAACCTGTCTGGTCTATAGTCCTAACCTGTCTGTGTACTCTCTGGTCTATAGTCCTAACCTGTCTGGTCTATAGTCCTAACCTGTCTGTGTACTCTCTGGTCTATAGTCCTAACCTG
This sequence comes from Oncorhynchus tshawytscha, assembly GCF_018296145.1. Taxonomy (NCBI): domain Eukaryota; kingdom Metazoa; phylum Chordata; class Actinopteri; order Salmoniformes; family Salmonidae; genus Oncorhynchus; species Oncorhynchus tshawytscha. The sequence continues at coordinate 86,462,452 of NC_056441.1, forward strand.
TCTGTGTACTCTCTGGTCTATAGTCCTAACCTGTCTGTGTACTCTCTGGTCTATAGTCCTAACCTGTCTGTGTACTCTCTGGTCTATAGTCCTAACCTGTCTGTGTACTCTCTGGTCTATAGTCTTAACCTGTCTGGTCTATAGTCCTAACCTGTCTGTGTACTCTCTGGTCTATAGTCCTTACCTCTCTGGTCTATAGTCCTAACCTGTCTGTGTACTCTCTGGTCTATAGTCCTAACCTGTCTGTGTACTCTCTGGTCTATAGTCCTAACCTGTCTGTGTACTCTCTGGTCTATAGTCCTAACCTGTCTGTGTACTCTCTGGTCTATAGTCCTAACCTGTCTGTGTACTCTCTGGCTGTAGCAGTATGCAGACTGCTTTACATTGTATTACTTGGTTGTTTAAGGGGCCATCTTTCCACTGAGTTTGCTCACTGAGGGATGGTATCATCAGCCTGTCTGTGTACTCTCCAGCTGGGCCATAGATACAGTGCATTCGGAAAGTATTCAGACCCCTTCCCCTTTTCCATATTTTGTTACAGCCTTATTCTAAAATTGATTAAAAAATGGTAAAACATCCTAATCAATCTTACCCCATAATGACAAAGCAAAAAACAGGTTTATGAATTTTTGCCCCCAATTTATTTTTATTTTTTAGGATTACATAAGTATTCAGACCCGTTGCTACGAGACTCGAAATGTAACTGGAAATTTAACTGGATACTGTTTCCATTGATGTTACCATTGATCAACCTTCAGATGTTTCTACAACTAGACTGGAGGCCACCTGTGGTAAATTCAATTGATTGGACATGATTAGGAAAGGCACACACCTGTGCAGCTGACAGTGCATGTCAGAGCAAAAACCAAGCCATGAGGTCGAAGGAATTGTCAGTAGAGCTCCGAGACAGGATTGTGTCGAGGCACAGATCTGGGGAAGGGTAACAAAACATTTCTGCAGCATTGAAGGTCCCAAAGAACACAGTGGCCTCCATCATTCTTAAATGGAAGAAGTTTGGAACCACCAAGACTCTTCCTAGTGCTGGTCGCCCGACCAAACTGGGTAATCGGGGGAGAAGGGCCTTGGTCAGGGAGGTGAACAAGAACCTGATGGTGACTCTGACAGAGCTCCAGAGTTCCTCTGTGGAGATGGGAGACCCTTCCAGAAGGACAACCATCTCTGCAGCACTCCACCAATCAGGCCTTTATGGTAGAGTAGCCAGTACATCCAACGTGACTCTGGATGTACTCCATCTAGCCACAACCACTTGGTTGGCAGTCCTCAACACCGGAGCCATTGCAGTTGACTTTAAAAATCCGGCATAAGGGACGCTCAAAATCTCTGTCGTCAATATCACTCAACATATCAGCAGCTAGGAAAAGATCGTTTTTTTTAACCTGTTATAACTCATAACTAAATTCTTGATTTTTGCCCATTAATGTTTTGCCATGTGTATGACTCAAACTTGTCAGTAGGCTATTCTTCTACAGCTTTGGTGTCACAATGGGTAGCATGATGTTGCACTCACCAACCACCACAAATATCCCCATATCTGGAAAGACATTTTATTTACAAGCTGAATAACATAACATTCCTATTTGTCTAACACAGTGGTACAGATTCACGGTCAACTTTCCCCTCAAATGTTAATACACTGAATATCTATACAAACTGATGAACATTCAACTTAACTATTCCAGAAAGGAACAAAGCTGATTTTGGAATACAAAACAGTTGTAATCTATTAGAGGTGAGTCAGTAAATATCTCAAAACACATTAACATTTGTCTCTCAAAAAGGGTGGTTTTAAGTGCTAGACGTCTGACAAAGCTAATTTAACACAAATAATACAAGTAGGCAGATGTTCACACTGTTTCATAGGAGTAGGTGAGTATGAAACTATAAAAGGGTCATTTGCTAGAAACGCTGTTTTTCCACCCAAGATTTTCCTTTCAACAGCGTTTCCTGCAATTCTACTCATTTTGCCATCAGAGTGACTCAAACATCACATCGACGCCATTTTGGAAATGTTATGTTCTCCCTTACTGTAGTTTTTATTTAGGTGATTTGTTAGTTCTCAAATATCTCCCTAAATTTTTTTTTATATATATTTTTTTAAATAGGTCCATTATCTTTCCTACATATATTGTGGTTTTAGTCATTTGCATTAACCCTGAAAAACATTTTACTATACAGGTTTTTATTGTTATAATTTATAGATTTTTTTAGGGGGGCAAAAGTGTAGGGGAATATAGTGGAAACACTGAAACGTATAGTAACAACACCTGCTGGAGAATAGCAAACACTTTGTCATTATCAGATTTTTTTTTGTGCAAACTGGCATTCACTACATCACATGACCTTGTGACGTCAGCACGAGAAGTTATTCACTTCATCATAGTATAGTGATTCGAGTCTGGAGTCTTGAGAGACTGTTGAGACACACCTGATATGCTGAGAGTCCTCAGGAAAATATCCTAAGAAAGCCCGTTCACAATAACACACCTAAGAGCAAAGGGCTCTTAGCCAAAGTAGTGACCTATATGGGAACCAGATGGTCAATAACAAGACCCAGCCATCTCACAGGTTGGCCAGGCTCTTCTCGAGGCTGCCGATGTCTGCCTGCCCGTTCTCCCCTTTGCTGCCGCGGGCACTGCACTCCAGGAACTCCACCTTCATGGGCAGCTGGCTGAACTCGAAGTCCTTGCCCTTCTTCCCCAGGTGCACGCTGGACCCCGCTGACCCGTCCTGGGTGCCCAGAGCCGCAGACCGTGTCACTCTCAATGTGTTCCTGAGGGAAATGAGAAAAGGTTGGGATCAATTTCATTTCAATCCAGTCCATTCTGTAGAATCACAACCTTTCTATGTCGTTGTTGGTAACATGAGGACTACTTACATCTCTTTCTCCAGCTGCTGCTGAATCAGCTTAGCAGATTTTGCCATGGTGATATCTACAGGGAAAATATCATTAGCAAGCATTAACATAATGATGGGGAGGTATTTGTGGAGGGAGTGAGAAGGTTGAAAAGGGTGTCACGTCACCTTGCTTGTTGCAGGCCACTATCAGAGAGGGGACATTCCTGGACACTGCACTGTCAGTCAACAGGAAGTACAGGAACTCAGCCACATCTCTCACTTCCTTCTGGAAGATGGCACTGTCCACCACAAAGACTATGGCCCTGCAGTTAGAGAGAGGAGATAATAAAAGAAAGTTAAAGGGTGTCTTTCAGAAACTTGTTCTTAGGTCAACCACAGTGCTTTTCATATTATAGACCTTCCCTGAATACAAACACCCTTATCTTTACTCGCCTGGCTGCTGACTTGAACTTCTCCACATACTGCGGACGAAGACTGTCATGTCCAGGGAGGTCGATCAGGGTCCAGCTGCTGCCCTGCACACAGTGAAGAAGGACAAAGGGACGGACAAGCCAGTGTTTGACAGTTGACAAATGCATTTGTCATATAATTTAAAAACAATCGCTTCAGATCCTACTCCCTCACCACCATATCATAGTTGCCTCCTTACCTTCTCGTTCTTGGCTTTGTAGGGGGCACTGCTGTCTGTGATGGAGGTCTGGGTCTTCTTGAACTTTCCTGACAACAACTGGAAATAAAGATCATCAGTGTCATACAACTTCTGCCATCTGTAAACGTATATAGTTGGAATAGGCATGCTAGATGTTATACTGATGATGCACTCACTCGACTAAAGAGGAGGGTCTTTCCAGAATCGCAGAGACCAACCAGCAGCACAGCACTTTGGACAGTTTTGCTGCTCAGGAAGTACTTCAACAACACTAAAATGTAAACCAATCATAGATGTTTCAGTTTGGTTTTTAGCCATCATACAAAGTTCACAACATGGAACAGAGGAGCACCTGATAAACAGCGTAGTACAGTAACGTTAGCTAGATAGATAGATTGCTACTATGCTAGTGACAGCTGTTGCTAACTAGCAAGCTAATTTACCCAGCTAGTTCATCTTAGATTGCTAACATTAGCTAGCAGGCTTTTTTTTTTTTTGTCTTGATAAAAGACAACAACAAAAAGTCTCACAGCACAAAAAGCCAGCAGGCTGAAGCCAGGCTAGTGACAACTCAAATACGGATTTACATTCACTCTGTTCCTGAGGATGTGAGGCTAGCTAACGTGAACTGGAAGTAGATTAGAGTAGTTAGCTTACCAAAACTAATGACAACAACAGCCAAAGAAATTATAATTCCGATAATAAATATGGGGTCTTGGTGTTCTAACTCCTTCCGTAGAGCGTCTAAATAAGGTTGAAATTGATTTTCTCCAGCTTCCACGTCTATGTTGTCCTCCATATTTTAGCTTTCACTTAACTTCACCAGCTGCTGAGTACAGACAGTCAGAACAACGAGACAGATATATAAACCGGATGTATAAATGTGAAGTATCCGGTTAGCGTTTCCACTCACTACCAAATATGGTAGTGAGAGGATCCCAGAGGTCCGCAGTGGGAGAAGACGGAAAGAGATTGATGTTTGTTTTTCTTTTTAAATGGCGTTGTTTAGAATCAGTGCAAATGAGAATTGAGTTATTGCACATGCGCACTTCACAACGGAAATATGCTAATATATGCTAGGAAGCACCAATAGCAACTCGCTAGCTCGTTCTTGGCTCTGCCCATCCCTTTGCCTGTTCTGCCCACTATGGCTCTTTTGTTCGCATTTGAAATGACAAGCTGTGGTCTATCTTGGTTTAGTAATAAACATCTTTACACGTACTTTCTTAAAACAGACATGCGCAGTAACTGATTTTAGATTTTCTTCTTCGTCTGTTTTTCCGGCAGACTAGACCCTTTGTTTCGTTGTGCTGCCATTCACAGTTTGGAAAGTGCATGGACAAAAAATGAAAAGTGCGGGTTAAGGGAAATTGCACCGCCATCTGACTCTAGTGCCTTCAGAAAATATTCACACCCTTTCCTTGACTTGACCACATTTCGTTGTGTTACAGCCTGAATGTAAAATGGGTTATGTTTAGATTGTGTTGTCACCGGCCTAAACACAATACCCCATAATGTCAAACTGGAATTCTGTTTATACACATTTTTACAAATAAATAAAAAATTAAACGCTCAAACGTCTTGAGTCAATAAGTATTTAACCCCTAAATAAGTTCAGGAGTAACAAGTCACAAAATAAGTTGCATGGACTCACTCTTTGCAATAATAGGATGCACCATGATTTTTTAATTACTACCTCATCTCTGTACCCCACACATCTGTAAGGTCAATATTGAATGTTCCTGAGTGGCCTAATTACAGTTTTGCCTTAAATGGGGCTTGTATTAAAATGTATTGACTCAGGAGGTTGAATACTTATCTAACCATAGTGTTTAATTTTTCATAATAATAATAAACATGTTTGAATTTCTCTTCCACTTTGGAAATTTTGTGTAGATCGTTGACAAAATTACAATTAAACCAATTTCAATCCCACTTTGTAACACAACAAAATGTGGAAAAAGTCAAGGGGTGTTTAAACTTTCTGAAGCCACATGCACACACCACTATCCCAAACACACTTCATCACCCCTTCCCACCACTTTGTCCCCTACAGATCTTACACCAGGCCGTCTGCATGGGAGGCTGGAACCCCCATCTCTCAAAACCCCCTGTAGATCTTCTAAACTAAAATCTCTGATACCCAAAAACTTCACTGCTACTGACAATTCAATCTTCTGAGATTTTATTTCCATCTGTGCGGTACAATTAATGGACGTAGCAATAAACGTCAAGATGACACCCTTACTAAAGAACAAACTGTTTGGGTCACTTTGTACTGACCTACGACTCACAGGGATCCTCTCAGGACCCCTCTCCCTTTGTCCACTATCCTCTACTTTCCTCACTGCATCAGCATATGACACTTTCTGCACTGCTATTGTAACAGAGACGCAGGGAGTCAGGAAGCAGGTACAGTCAGTGAGTTCAATAGGAACGAACATGGAGTAAAAACAAAAACAGGAGAAGCGTAAAAACAGGAAGCAATACTACCTAACGAAGCTCTAGATAAAGGGGAAGGAAATCTGGGTAGTGATGAAGTTCAGGTGTGCCTCATTATGGAGCGCAGGTGTGCGTATTGATGGGTTGCCAGGACCGGGAGTTAGTAGACCAGCGGTGTTGAGTGCCGGAGCGGCGGAGCGGGATTAGACATGACAGCTCTCACCCTGGAAACTTCAATCTGACTCACTCGCACAGGACATTTCTGATCCCCAGCAACATGGCCACGCCCACAATTGAAACACTCCACTTTTTCCAACGAAGCTACACAGTCTTTTGTCCCATGGCCTCCTGCACACTTCTCACACCTCGGAATCTCCCTCCTACATACTGCTGCAACATGACCATAAGCTTGGCACCTGAAGCACTGCAGTGGGTTCGGAAAAAAAGCTCTCATGGAACAACTTTATATACCCTAGCATGACTTTATCCGTCAAACACTCAAAACTCAGAAGGACAGGCAGGATCTCCTCAATCTCGCACTCACCATCAAACGGCGTGCATCACAGACACCAAGGATCCCCAACTTCAGTTGATCCGCCTTAACACACATCCCAGTTATCATGCCTTTCAGCTGCACTCTGCACCTGAGAGCAAATTTTAAAAAATTGAAAATGTTAGATTTTGTCAGTAGGGGGCGTTCTCTCCAGATCAATCATCATACAATGTATCCAGATACCATCAAAGCTATTAGCTAGCAAAGATAAGTCTAAAATGCTTATAGTAACTTAAAAATAAAAATTATTTTATTTTGTACTGGTAGGCATGTGTTTTTCATAAAGCTAGATAAGTCTAACAATTGTCCTTTATTTTCTGTTTAAACAGAATTTAAACGTTTTTAGTAGCCAAATATGATGAAAATGTTCAGACAATTTAGGCAAAAAAAAATAGCATATTTTTTATAAAATAAATGCTAATGTAAAGGAAAGATCGACGTTTACACGATAGTAAAGTAAAACGGGAGAGGGTTTAGTATTTATTTTATTTAGTCCAGGGTCGTCATTTGTTATCCATGTATATGTCATATTGCTCAGGGTTGGGAAATTAGTTGCTTATTATAGTACAGTGTCTCATGTGTGCCTCATGATGCCCCTCATCCCCGATTCTCTGCTGGGCGCTCCATATCAAATGTGCCTAGTGTGGTCTCAGTAAAATTACCCATAGTCTATAAACCTAGGCTGGGGGCGGCAGGTAGCAAGATCAAACCCCTGAGCTGACGAGGTAAAAATCTGTCGTTCTGCCCCTGAACGAGGCAGTTAACCCACTGTTCCTAGGCCGTCATTGTAAATAAGAATTTGTTCTTAACTGACTTGCCTAGTTAAATACTAAGAGCATGCTTGGAGAACCACATTTCTATGAGAAAGTACTTCCTTCCCAAGTTTTTGCACTGCTAGGCCTACTGATGTCCTGATTAGTTTCAGATGGAGAGCGTGAAGATTAGAAAGACCGAAGGTATTTTTTAACAATTATTATTCCCCTGAACAGGCAGTTAACCCACTGTTCCTAGGCCGTCATTGAAAATAAGAATTTGTTCTTAACTGACTTGCCGAGTTAAATAAAGGTTAAATAAAGGTAAATAAAGGTCAAATATAATAATAAACAAATTCTGGATCCCGATTAGCTGTTGCCAAGGCAGCTAATGGGGGTCCTAAGCTTGCTACTGATATAATTGATTTTTAATACAAGTTAAATGGACCTGATTATATAAAACAATCTGACTGGAGCATGGAGCGAGATTCCCAAAGGCTGGAGCATCGGCCAAGGCCGCTCCAATTTCACTCCAATAGCGCTCACTCCACCAGGTCAGGGCATGCCCGTCCCAGAATGCATCTGTCGTCTACTTGTGTGCTGCTACAGCTCCTTGCTTTAGCTACTGTCATGAAGTTCCATTTTCATAAAGAAAACACACAGAAGGTGACTTACAAAGACAAGGACCAAGAGCAAGAGAGGGAGTGTAGTGATGAAGTGTCCACAACTAAAGAAGAGAGGGAGTGTAGTGATGAAGTGTCCACAACTAAAGAAGAGAAGGAGTGTAGTGATGTAGTGTCCACAACTAAAGAAGAGAGGGAGTGTAGTGATGAAGTGTCCACAACTAAAGAAGAGAGGGAGTGTAGTGATGTAGTGTCCACAACTAAAGAAGAGAGGGAGTGTAGTGATGTAGTGTGGTGATGTAGTGTGGTGATGTAGTGTCCACAACTAAAGAAGAGAGGGAGTGTGGTGATGTAGTGTGGTGATGTAGTGTCCACAACTAAAGAAGAGAGGGAGTGTAGTGATGTAGTGTGGTGATGTAGTGTGGTGATGTAGTGTGGTGATGTAGTGTCCACAACTAAAGAAGAGAGGGAGTGTGGTGATGTAGTGTCCACAACTAAAGAAGAGAGGGAGTGTAGTGATGTAGTGTCCACAACTAAAGAAGAGAGGGAGTGTAGTGATGTAGTGTCCACAACTAAAGAAGAGAGGGAGTGTAGTGATGTAGTGTCCACAACTAAAGAAGAGAGGGAGTGTAGTGATGTAGTGTCCACAACTAAAGAAGAGAGGGAGTGTAGTGATGTAGTGTCCACAACTAAAGAAGAGAGGGAGTGTAGTGATGAAGTGTCCACAACTAAAGAAGAGAGGGAGTGTAGTGATGTAGTGTGGTGATGTAGTGTGGTGATGTAGTGTAGTGATGTAGTGTCCACAACTAAAGAAGAGAGGGAGTGTAGTGATGTAGTGTCCACTACTAAAGAAGAGAGGGAGTGTGGTGATGTAGTGTAGTGATGAAGTGTCCACAACTAAAGAAGAGAGGGAGTGTAGTGATGAAGTGTGGTGATGTAGTGTAGTGATGTAGTGTCCACAACTAAAGAAGAGAGGGAGTGTAGTGATGAAGTGTCCACAACTAAAGAAGAGAGGGAGTGTAGTGATGTAGTGTGGTGATGTAGTGTGGTGATGTAGTGTCCACAACTAAAGAAGAGAGGGAGTGTAGTGATGTAGTGTGGTGATGTAGTGTGGTGATGTAGTGTCCACAACTAAAGAAGAGAGGGAGTGTGGTGATGTAGTGTGGTGATGTAGTGTCTACAACTAAAGAAGAGAGGGAGTGTAGTGATGTAGTGTCCACAACTAAAGAAGAGAGGGAGTGTAGTGATGTAGTGTGGTGATGTAGTGTAGTGATGAAGTGTCCACAACTAAAGAAGAGAGGAGTGTGGTGATGTAGTGTAGTGATGAAGTGTCCACAACTAAAGAAGAGAGGGAGTGTGGTGATGTAGTGTGGTGACAAGTGTGGTGATGTAGTGTGGTGATGTAGTGTGGTGATGTAGTGTCCACAACTAAAGAAGAGAGGAGTGTAGTGATGAAGTGTCCACAACTAAAGAAGAGAGGGAGTGTGGTGATGTAGTGTGGTGATGTAGTGTGGTGATGTAGTGTGGTGATGTAGTGTGGTGATGTAGTGTGGTGATGTAGTGTCCACAACTAAAGAAGAGAGGGAGTGTGGTGTGATGAAGTGTCCACAACTAAAGAAGAGAGGGAGTGTGGTGATGGAGTGTGGTGATGTAGTGTGGTGATGAAGTGTCCACAACTGAAGAAGAGAGGGAGTGCAGTGATGAAGTGTCCACAACTGAAGAAGAGAGGGAGTGTAGTGATGAAGTGTCCACAACTAAAGAAGAGAGGGAGTGTAGTGATGAAGTGTCCACAACTAAAGAATCATGGTGGAATCTGAAAAGACACCTATCATAAAAGTATGTCAGAGTACTACATGCACATACTAAAATAAATGAACTAGCTGGGTAGCTAACTAAGTCTGTCATTGTAGCAAATTATTTATAAACAAAAAAAATATGAACTTTTAAAAGTTGTTAATTGTTGTTCTATTTTCTATACAATAGGTCAAAAATTGATTTAGGCCCAATATACCTGACATATTCCCACTTTCATGGACCTTTCTGTTTTGATTGGGTTATTTTGCCTAAAAACCTTTAGGCCTACCTAAATGTTTTAATTTTTTGTTAAACATTTGCATCTCTGCCCAACCTGGCAAGAGTGGCCAGAGAGATGTTTGTCACCTGCTCTCCAGGTACCATCGCATGAGCCTGAAGCCACAGACTCTGGCCAAACTTTTTAAAGGAATTCAAAGGCACTGTAGACTGAGTCTAATAAAAAAAATATTTAAAAAAAATTAAATATTTAAAAAATGTAGTTAATTATAAGTAAGTCACAGCCTATGTGCGCAATGTATGGACTATAATGATTTAATATAACTAAAATGTTGTTTTAAATGCTGCAAGCTTTATGTCCCTACCAGCCTAGTATCGCACTCCCAAATGCTTCACACTGTATTTCTTTGTAGGCTATAGCCTTGAAATAACTGAAATAATATAGTCTAAATAATTCATTTAGGCTACAGGCTCCCTGTCTGGCTCCTGACCTATTTAGAGTGTTTAAATGCTGTTTAATATGACATGGAGCGATTTTAGAAATGATGAGTGTTTCTTACTTTCACCTTTTCATGTTTATTCTAATACCTTTCACTCAAATCATATGGTTTGGTTTCACTACTTTCAGGTAGTCCCTGTCCATGGTGGTCTGCGAATCAACAAACCTTGGTTTCACTACTTTCAGGTAGTCCCTGTCCATGGTGGTCTGCGAATCAACAAACCTTGGTTTCACTACTTTCAGGTAGTCCCTGTCCATGGTGGTCTGCGAATCAACAAACCTTGGTTTCACTACTTTCAGGTAGTCCCTGTCCATGGTGGTCTGCGAATCAACAAACCTTGGTTTCACTACTTTCAGGTAGTCCCTGTCCATGGTGGTCTGCGAATCAACAAACCTTGGTTTCACTACTTTCAGGTAGTCCCTGTGCATGGTGGTCTGCGAATCAACAAACCTTGGTTTCACTACTTTCAGGTAGTCCCTGTCCATGGTGGTCTGAATCAACAAACCTTGGTTTCACTACTTTCAGGTAATCAACAAACCTTGGTTTCACTACTTTCAGGTAGTCCCTGTCCATGGTGGTCTGCGAATCAACAAACCTTGGTTTCACTACTTTCAGGTAGTCCCTGTCCATGGTGGTCTGCGAATCAACAAACCTTCTGACTACTTTGCCATATCATGCTTACAAAAAGAAGAATAGGTTCTAAAACTGCATATCTAAGGCTGTCCTATGGGTGAGGGTAAACCTGTTGCTGAAAATAGCATGTTCTCTGCTATCCACTTATGTTTTAATTATTATTTTGGGTACAGTGGAGTTTTTTTTGTGGGTGGGGGGTGCGTTCTGGGTGGATCGGGTTAAATATATACACTACCGTTCAAAAGATTGGGGTCACTTAGAAATGTCCTTGTTTTTGAAAGAAAAGCACATGTTTTGTCCATTAAAATAACAACAAATTGATACAGTGTAGACATTGTTAGTGTTGTAAATGACTATTGTAGCTGGAAACGGCTGATTTTTAATGGGATATCTACATAGGCATAGAGAGGCCCATTATCAGCAACCATCACTCCTGTGTTCCAATGGCACGTTGTGTTAGCTAATCCCAGTTTATCATTTTAAAAGGCTAATTGGTCGTTATAAAACCCTTTTGCAATGATGTTAGCACAGCTGAAAACTGTTGTACTGATTAAAGAAGCAATAAAACTGGCCTTTAGACTAGTTGAGTATCTGGAGCATCAGCATTTGTGGATTCGATTACAGGCTCAAAATGGCCAGAAACAAATAACTTTCTTCTGAAACTCATCAGTCTGTTCTTGTTCTAAGAAATAAAGACTATTTCATGCGAGAAATTACCAAGAAACTGAAGATCTCATACAACGCTTTGTCCTAAACCCCTTCATCGGAACAGCGCAAACTGGCTCTAACCAGAATAGAAAGAGTAGTGGGAAGCCCCGGTGCACAACTGAGCAAGAGGACAAGTACATTAGAGTGTCTAGTTTGAGAAACAGATGCCTCACAAGTCCTCAACTGGCAGCTTCATTAAATACTACCTGCAACACATCAGTCTCAACGTCAACAGAGAAGAGGCGAATCCGGGATGCTGGCCTTCTAGGCAGAGTTGCAAAGATTAAGATGGGCAAAAGAACACAGACACTGGACAAAGGAAGAAAAGTGATATTGACAGACAAATCTAAATTTGAGGTGTTCGGATTACAAAGAAGAACATTTGTGAGACGCAGAAAAAAATGAAAAGATGATGAAGGAGTGCTTGATGCCATCTGTCAAGCATGGTGGAGGAAATGTGATGGTCTGGGGGTGCTTTGGTGGAGGTGAAGTGGGAGATTTGTACAGGGTAAAATGGATCTTGAAGAAGGAAGGCTATCACTCCATTTTGCAACGCCATGCCATACGTTTAATTGGAGCCAATTTCCTCCTACAACAGGGCAATGGCCCAAAGCACAGCCCCAAACTATGCAAGAACTATTTAGGGAAGAAGCAGTCAGCTGGTATTCTGTCTATAATGGAGTGGCCAGCACAGCCACCGGATCTCAACCCTATTGATCTGTTGTGGGAGCAGCTTGACCGTAGCAGCTTGACCGTATGGTACGTAAGAAGTGCCCATCAAGACAATCCAACTTGTGGGAGGTGCTTCAGGAAGCATGGGGTGAAATCTCTTCAGATTACCTCAACAAATTGACAACTAGAACGCCAAAGGTCTGCAAGGCTGTAATTGCTGCAAATGGAGGATTCTTTGACAAAGAAAGTTTGAAGGACACAATTACTATTTAAATTAAAAATCATTATTTATAACCTTGTCAACGTCTTGACTATATTTCCTATTTATTTTGCAACTCATTTCATGTATGTTTTCATGAAAAACAAGGACATTTCTAAGTGACCCCAAACTTTTGAACGGTAGTGTATTTTACTGAAGGGAGGGCCATCCATTTTCATTTCTGAGAGATCCGATTTTCTCCAGGTTCCACTCATTATAAATATCGTACAGTCCCCAAAATGTGACAGGATGTACTTTTATAATCCATGGGATTAAGTGAAATCGTTTTAATTCCTAGCAATTTAACCTTTATTCTAAATCAAAATTGTGAGAAGCAGCTGATTTAAGTCCCAAAATCTCTCCTATTAAATGCGGTTCCGATGTGGTTTTCTACCTCACCAGATTTCTGCACGCTTTTTACGCGCACCAGCTACAGTAGATATCTGACTCCTTCATCCTCGCAGGGGGGTCCAACGTCAGAGAAGTGTTTAAAACGCAGATTATTCCCTGGGCATGGGTGTCAGTGTAATGCATTTTGACTTGAGTTATTGGATTTATCCAGCGCTCTGTCTTGTAGTCTGTACCATGGCGAACTCATAAACGCTGTACTGTTGACTACTACGGTGTATTTATTCCACATCTGACAAAAATCTAACCCTTCGAAGAGATTCAAACTCTTTTTTTTTTATCAACGGAAGCCTTCAGCAACTAGCGTTTTGGAACTCTGTGGAGACGCCATTGGCAATGACATCGCTCCCGTGCGCTCTGTGCATAATATGGATATGTCTGATCTGTCATTCGACGGGAACGGGATTTATTTACCAGTTTCCAGGAGTGACTGGCCAAAGCGTCAACTCCGAGCAGAGCGCGACCACAGGTGTACCTGGCAGCGGATCAAACATTCACCTCAGGTGAGCACATCATGACGCACGGAGAGAATTCATTGTGAGGATGGCCAGAATTAGCCAAAATGAAACATCATTTATTTACAACGTCACCATTGATAGAGAAATGTTTAATGTATGACTAAAACTATTCATTATCAGCTCTGGTATCAGATTTCTAGGGGAAAAGGGGTAAGAGCTGATGCTTGTAGTTATTGTAGGGATGTATAAAATATATACAGGAGACGTTTTTAGAGTATTTGACAACCTTACATTGTGACCTGTGTTAGATGTTATGATAACAAGATCCATATGGTATGTCTGTGACTACAGGAACTGGTGCCAGTACACTGTGTTGAGGACAGTGAAGTGCCAGGTGCACAATGGGACAGAGACCATGGTACAGAGAGTGTTTCAAGGCTGCCGCTGGCCAGGACCCTGCTCTAAACTCATCAGGTAGGACTGGACCAGACGACCCCAGAGTACTGTTTTGATATAAATGCCATCTTATAGTGTATATAGGAGCAATAGTTCACATGAAGATGTTTCTGTGTTGACCCTGTCCCTCCTCCGTCAGCTACAGGACCGTGGTCAGGCCGTCGTACAAGGTGGCCTATCGGCAGATCACAGCTCGGGAGTGGAGGTGCTGTCCTGGGTTTGTAGGAGATGAATGTCGAGAAGGTAAGCATTCACACTCATAATCATGCCCTCTATCTATCCTCAACCTAATGTAAACCCATACACCACTGGTTATAATCCTCTACACCACTGGTTATAATCCTCTACACCACTGGTTATAATCCTCTCTGGTTATAATCCTCTACACCACTGGTTATAATCCTCTCTGGTTATAATCCTCTACACCACTGGTTATAATCCTCTCTGGTTATAATCCCATACACCACTGGTTATAATCCTCACTGGTTATAATCCTCTACACCACTGGTTATAATCCACTACACCACTGGTTATAATCCTCTCTGGTTATAATCCACTACACCACTGGTTATAATCCACTACACCACTGGTTATAATCCACTACACCACTGGTTATAATCCTCTCTGGTTATAATCCTCTACACCACTGGTTATAATCCTCTACACCACTGGTTATAATCCTCTCTGGTTATAATCCCCTACACCACTGGTTATAATCCTCTCTGGTTATAATCCTCTACACCACTGGTTATAATCCTGGTTATCTCTGGTTATAATCCCCTACACCACTGGTTATAATCCCTACACCACTGGTTATAATACACCACCCTACACCACTGGTTATAATCCTCTACACCACTGGTTATAATCCCCCTACACCACTGGTTATAATCCTCTACACCACTGGTTATAATCCTCTACACCACTGGTTATAATCCTCTACACCACTGGTTATAATCCTCTACACCACTGGTTATAATCCTCTACACCACTGGTTATAATCCACTACACCACTGGTTATAATCCTCTACACCACTGGTTATGGTTATAATCCACTACACCACTGGTTATAATCCTCTACACCACTGGTTATAATCCTCTACACCACTGGTTATAATCCACTACACCACTGGTTATAATCCACTACACCACTGGTTATAATCCTCTACACCACTGGTTATAATCCTCTACACCACTGGTTATAATCCTCTCTGGTTATAATCCTCTACACCACTGGTTATAATCCTCTCTGGTTATAATCCTCTACACAACTGGTTATAATCCTCTCTGGTTATAATCCCCCACACTGGTTATAATCCTCTACACCACTGGTTATAATCCTCACTGGTTATAATCCTCTACACCACTGGTTATAATCCCCTACACCACTGGTTATAATCCTCACTGGTTATAATCCTCTACACCACTGGTTATAATCCTCTACACCACAGGTTATAATCCCCTACACCACTGGTTATAATCCTCTCTGGTTATAATCCCCTACACCACTGGTTATAATCCTCTACACCACTGGTTATAATCCTCTCTGGTTATAATCCCCTACACCACTGGTTATAATCCTCTCTGGTTATAATCCTCTACACCACTGGTTATAATCCTACACCACTGGTTATAATCCCCTACACCACTGGTTATAATCCTCTACACCACTGGTTATAATACACCACTGGTTATAATCCCTACACCACTGGTTATAATCCTCTACACCACTGGTTATAATCCCCTACACCACTGGTTATAATCCCACCACTGGTTATAACTACACCACTGGTTATAATCCTCTACACCACTGGTTATAATCCTCTACACCACTGGTTATAATCCTCTACACCACTGGTTATAATCCTCTACACCACTGGTTATAATCCACTACACCACTGGTTATAACTCCTACACCACTCACTGGTTATAATCCTACACCACTGGTTATAATCCTCTACACCACTGGTTATAATCCTACACCACTGGTTATAACACCACTGGTTATAATCCTCTACACCACTGGTTATAATCCACTACACCACTGGTTATAATCCCTACACCACTGGTTATAATCCCTACACCACTGGTTATAATCCACTACACCACTGGTTATAATCCTCTACACCACTGGTTATAATCCACTACACCACTGGTTATAATCCACTACACCACCTCTACACCACTGGTTATAATCCACTACACCACTGGTTATAATCCCTCTACACCACTGGTTATAATCCACTACACCACTGGTTATAATCCTCTACACCACTGGTTATAATCCACTACACCACTGGTTATAATCCTCTACACCACTGGTTATAATCCACTACACCACTGGTTATAATCCACTACACCACTGGTTATAATCCACTACACCACTGGTTATAATCCTCTACACCACTGGTTATAATCCACTACACCACTGGTTATAATCCACTACACCACTGGTTATAATCCTCTACACCACTGGTTATAATCCTCTACACCACTGGTTATAATCCTCTACACCACTCGTTATAATCCTCTACACCACTGGTTATAATCCTCTCTGGTTATAATCCACTATACCACTGGTTATAATCCTCTCTGGTTATAATCCTCTACACCACTGGTTATAATCCTCTCTGGTTATAATCCACTACACCACTGGTTATAATCCTCTCTGGTTATAATCCACTACACCACTGGTTATAATCCTCTACACCACTGGTTATAATCCTCTACACCACTGGTTATAATCCACTACACCACTGGTTATAATCCACTACACCACTGGTTATAATCCTCTACACCACTGGTTATAATCCTCTACACCACTGGTTATAATCCTCTCTGGTTCTAATCCTCTACACCACTGGTTATAATCCTCAACACCGCTGGTTCTAATCCTCTACACCACTGGTTATAATCCACTACACCACTGGTTATAATCCACTACACCACTGGTTATAATCCTCTACACCACTGGTTATAATCCACTACACCACTGGTTATAATCCACTACACCACTGGTTATAATCCTCTACACCACTGGTTATAATCCTCTACACCACTGGTTATAATCCACTACACCACTGGTTATAATCCTCTACACCACTGGTTATAATCCACTACACCACTGGTTATAATCCTCTACACTACTGGTTATAATCCTCTACACCACTGGTTATAATCCACTACACCACTGGTTATAATCCACTACACCACTGGTTATAATCCTCTACACCACTGGTTATAATCCACTACACCACTGGTTATAATCCTCTCTGGTTATAATCCACTACACCACTGGTTATAATCCACTACACCACTGGTTATAATCCACTACACCACTGGTTATAATCCTCTACACCACTGGTTATAATCCACTACACCACTGGTTATAATCATCTACACCACTGGTTATAATCCTCTCTGGTTATAATCCACTACACCACTAGTTATAATCCACTACACCACTGGTTATAATCCTCTACACCACTGGTTATAATCCTCTACACCACTGGTTATAATCCACTCTGGTTATAATCCTCTACACAACTGGTTATAATCCACTCTGGTTATAATCCTCTACACCACTGGTTATAATCCACTACACCACTGGTTATAATCCTCTCTGGTTATAATCCACTACACCACTGGTTATAATCCTCTCTGGTTATAAACCACTACACCACTGGTTATAATCGTCTCTGGTTATAATCCACTACACCACAGGTTATAATCCTCTACACCACTGGTTATAATCCTCTCTGGTTATAATCCACTACACCACTGGTTATAATCCTCTACACCACTGGTTATAATCCACTCTGGTTATAATCCTCTACACCACTGGTTATAATCCACTCTGGTTATAATCCACTACACCACTGGTTATAATCCACTACACCACTGGTTATAATCCACTACACCACTGGTTATAATCCACTACACCACTGGTTATAATCCACTACACCACTGGTTATAATCCACTTCCTGTTCTCCATTTCCTCAGGTGATAATGTTAGTTCGGCAAAGCAAACATTCTAAAAAAATACTGTGTGTATTTTGTCAGAGTAATGTTTAATATACTGAGGGAAGGTCTTTTTTAAAGGTGTTAGCCAGTTGCTGTTGTATGGGGACTGTAACAGACTCAGACTTGACATTAGTATGGCCGAGGAGGAATAAGGAATAAGAGCTGTTACCTGGCACACGAGGGAGAAAAGTAACTGTGAGAAGTACTGTAGTTATGATCGACTGCTGGTTGATATCCTGCTACATTACTGTAGGTTTGGGAACTTAAGGTGTGTTGAATTTAAAGTTGGGACCGAGGAGCCTGTTTTTGGATACATTTAGGAACATGTTCCCAAATTTTTTTTTTTTTAAAGGGGGGATTGAAAGGTCTGCTGAGGCTCTGTAGTTGTGTACATACTCCTCAGGTCTTTAATCAAGATGTTTTTGTGTCTGAGAGAGAGAGAGAGAGAGAGAGAGAGAGAGAGAGAGAGAGAGAGAGATGAGGTTGTCAGCTATTGTAGGCGTAGGAAATTTGTCAAAATGAAACATCATTTATTTACAACGTCACCATTGATAGAGAAATGTTTAATGTATGATTAAAACTGTTGGTTATCAGCTCTGGTATCAGATTTCTGGGGGAAAAGGGGTAAGAGTTGATGCTTGCAGTTATTGTAGGATTTATATCTCCTATAGTGGATGAAGGGTTATTGTAGGATTTATATCTCCTATAGTGGATGAAGGGTTATTGTAGGATTTATATCTCCTATAGTGGATGAAGGGTTATTGTAGGATTTATATCTCCTATAGTGGATGAAGGGTTATTGTAGGATTTATATCTCCTATAGTGGATGAAGGGTTATTGTAGGATTTATATCTCCTATAGTGGATGAAGGGTTATTGTAGGATTTATATCTCCTATAGTGGATGAAGGGTTATTGTAGGATTTATATCTCCTATAGTGGATGAAGGGTTATTGTAGGGATGTATAAAACACATCCAGGAGATGTTTTTAGAGTATTTGACAACCTTACATTGTGACCTGTTAGATGTTATGATAACAAGATCCATATGGTCTGTCTGTGATTACAGGATCTGGTCAGCAGGAACAAGAGATGTTTCTCTTACTCCCCCTCCCCATATTTCCCCATTATAGTGAAAGGGTTGAAAAATAGGCTCTATGAACCACATAAAAAACGAGGTAGAGAGTCTTGTAAAGCGTGAGGCGATAGGGAGGCAGGGCACCACAAACCTCAGGATCCCAGTCCAGTAAAGAGATAGGTTGGACTTAGAGGAACTGCTCGAGACTTCCTGCCCAGTAAAGAGAGGTTGGACTGGGGGGAACCACTAGAAGCGGTCAGACTGGCTGAAAACAGAGTGGGAGGATGTGGAGTGTAGGCCCCAGCTCTCTGGTCTCCAGGGTTTAGTCTACTAAATATACCTTCACACTTTGGCAAGCACCACACTCACTTACTGCACACACAGAGCCTTCAGAAGGTACTCATACCCCTTGACTTATTCCACATTTTGTTGTGTTACAGCCTAAATTCTAAATTGATTTTAAAAAACATTCACTCATCGACACACAATACCCCATAATGACATCACAATACCCCATAATGACATCACAATACCCCATAATGACATCACAATACCCCATAATGACATCACAATACCCCATAATGACAAAGTAAAAACATATTTTTAGACATTTTAGTTAATTTATTGAAAATGTAATACAGAAATGTCTAATTTACACAAGTATTCACACCCCTGAGTCAATACACATTAGCATCACCTTTGGCAGCGATTCCAGCTTAGTCTTTCTGGGTCAGTCTCTAAGAGCTTTGCACACCTGAATTGTACAATATTTGCACATTATTCTTCAAAGAATTCTTCAAGCTCTGTTAAGTTTATTGTTAATCATTGCTAGACAGCCATTTTCAAGTCTTGCCATAGATTTTCAAGCCGATTTTAAGTCAAAAGTGTTACTAGGCCAGTCAAGACCATTCAATGCTCCCGAGCGGCACAGCGGTCTAAGGCACTGCATCTCAGTGCTAGAGGCGTCACAACAGACACCCTGATTCAATTCCAAGCTGTATCACAACCAGCTGGTGATTGGGAGTCTCACAGGGCGGCGCACATGTGGCCCAGCGTCATCCAGGTGGCCTTCTTTGTGAGGCGTTGGGAGACCTCCCTGGTCCTTGTGGTTGAATCTGTGCTTGAAATTCACTGCTCGACTGAGGGACCTTACAGACAATTGATAACAAGGTAGTCGTCAAAGAGTGAGTCCACGTAACTTATTATGTGACTTGTTAAGTAAATGCTTACTCCTGAACTGATGTAGGCTTGCCATAAGGGTTGAATACTTATTGACTCAAGACATTTACGGTTTTACATTTTTTATTTAATTTGAAAGCATTTCTAAAAACATAATTCGTCTATGACATTATAGGGTATTGTTTTTGTGACAAAACTTAAATTCAGGCTGTAAAACAACAAAATGTGGGGAAAGTCAAGGGGTGTGAACACTTTCTGAAGGCACTGTACATACAGCATCATACAATGAACATGAACTTAATGCTCCAGGGGCACCTTGCATCTTAGATTCGCACGCAAGTGCACACACACACGCACACACACACACACACACACACACACACACACACACACACACACACACACACACACACACACACACACACACACACACACACACACACACACACACACACACACAGGGCACAAAGGGCACAAGGCAGGGCAGTGTCCAAGGCAGGGCAGTGTCCAAGGCAGGGCAGTGCAGGGCCAAGGCAGGGCAGTGTCCAAGGCAGGGCAGTGTCCAAGGCAGGGCAGTGTCCAAGGCAGGGCAGTGTCCATTTTGCCAGGCCTCTCTGTTCACCTCTCTCCGAGACCAACAGCCTCGTGAATGAGAGAGGTGTGTTTTGAAGTCATAATAACCATTATTGATTGTGTCATTTAGCAACATTAGACATTAAACATCTCACTGGGCAAAAAAACTGGTTGAATCAACGTTGTTTCCACGTCATTTTGTTGTTGAACTGACGTGGAAACAACGTTGATTCAACCAGTTTTTGGTCCTGTGGGATGTCAAACGTTGCTATGTTTTACAGCTCATTTCCTGCAATTCTACACGTTGCCATCGGGTGGAGGCAAATGTTTGTAGTTTTTCATATGATAACTGATGATCAATGGGCCCCACCACGGTCGGTAATTTGACCATGCTCACTACAAGTTTAGATAGCTGGCCGCTAGACTAATTTACCAATCTAAAATAAAATAGCTGACATGGGCTAATTCAGTGACTGCTGACGAACAACCATATTTATAAATAATAAATGTTATTATTATTTAGTGTTTTGTGGGTCTACAAAAGGGGGAGCAGGCTGTCAGTTGCCCGTCCCTGACCTAGACGATGCTTCACTAGAAAACAAAATGGTTGCAGGAGTGTAAGGAAGTAGTTGAGTTGTATAACCTTTGTTGCAATGTGTTTTCATGTTCGAGGACAATCACATCCATATACAGAGAACTGGCCAATTCTCCTCTTCCCTGAGATGAGGTGTAAACCTCAGGGATGTCACTCACAGTCTGTTCCACATTCTGGAGTGTTGGATGTGGGAAACCCACTGATATTGCCAACTACTTTAATGACTTTCTCATTGGCAAGATCAGAAAACGTAGGGATGACATGCCAGTAACAAACGCTGACACTACACATACAAGTATATCGGACCAAATTATGAAAGACAAGAATTGTAATTCCACAAAGTCAGTGTGGAAGAGGTGAAACACTTATTGTGGTCTATCAACAATGACAAGCCACCGGGGTCTGACAACTTGGATGGAAAATTACTGAGGGTGATAGCAGACAATGTTGCCACTCCTATTTGCCACATCTTCAATTTAAGCCTACCACAAAGTTTGTGTCCTCAGGCCTGGAGGAAAGCTAAAGTCATTCCTCTACCCAAGAATAGTACAGCCCCCTTTACTGGCTCAAATAGCTGACCAACCAGCCTGTTACCAAACCTTAGTAAACTTCTAGAAAAAAAATGTTTCCTTTTGAAGTCCTTTTTGGTTGTGTATGTAGTCCTTTTGGTTGTCTGTAGTCCTTTTGGTTGTCTGTAGTCCTTTTGGTTGTCTCTGTAGTCCTTTTGGTTGTCCATAGTCATTTTGGTTGTCTCTGTAGTCCTTTTGGTTGTCTCTGTAGTCATTTTGGTTGTCTCTGTAGTCATTTTAGTTGTCTCTGTAGTCCTTTTGGTTGTCTCTGTACTCCTTTTGGTTGTCTGTAGTCCTTTTGGTTGTCTCTGTAGTCATTTTGGTTGTCTCTGTAGTCCTTTTGGTTGTCTGTAGTCCTTTTGGTCATCTCTGTAGTCCTGTTGGTTGTCTCTGTAGTCCTTTTGGTTGTCTCTGTAGTCCTTTTGGTTGTCTGTAGTCCTTTTGGTTGTCTCTGTAGTCCTTTTGGTTGTCTCTGTAGTCATTTTGGTTGTCTATGTAGTCCTTTTGGTTGTCTCTGTAGTCCTTTCCATTGTCTGTAGTCCTTTTGCTTGTCCGTAGTCCTTTTGGTTGTCTCTGAAGTCCTTTTGGTTGTCTCTGAAGTCCTTTTGGTTGTCTCTGTAGTCCTTTTGGTTGTCTCTTGGTTGTCTCTGTAGTCCTTTTGGTTGTCTCTGTAGTCCTTTTGGTTGTCTTTGAAGTCCTTTTGGTTGTCTGTAGTCATTTTGGTTGTCTCTGTAGTCCTTTCCATTGTCTGTAGTCCTTTTGGTTGTCCGTAGTCCTTTTGGTTGTCTGTAGTCCTTTTGGTTGTCTCTGTAGTCCTTTTGGTTGTCTTTGTTGTCTATGTAGTCTTTGTAGTCCTTTCATTTTGGTTGTCTAGTCCTTTTGGTTGTCTCTGTAGTCCTTTTGGTTGTTTGGTTGTCTCTGTAGTCCTTTCCATTGTCTGTAGTCCTTTTGGTTGTCCGTAGTCATTTTGGTTGTCTCTGTAGTCCTTTTGGTTGTCTGTAGTCCTTTTGGTTGTCTCTGTAGTCCTTTTGGTTGTCTCTGTAGTCCTTTTGGTTGTCTCTGTAGTCCTTATGTGTTGTCTCTGTAGTCATTTTGGTTTGTCTCTGTAGTCCTTTTGGTTGTCTCTGTAGTCCTTTTGGTTGTCTGTAGTCATTTTGGTTGTCTGTAGTCCTTTTGGTTGTCTGTAGTCATTTTGGTTGTCTCTGTAGTCCTTTTGGTTGTCTGTAGTCCTTTTGTTGTTGTCTCTGTAGTCCTTTTGGTTTTGTAGTCCTTTTGGTTGTCTCTGTAGTCCTTTTGGTTGTCTCTGTAGTCCTTTGGGTTGTCTCTGTAGTCATTTTGGTTTGTCTCTGTAGTCCTTTTGGTTGTCTCTGTAGTCCTTTTGGTTGTCTGTAGTCATTTTGGTTGTCTGTAGTCCTTTTGGTTGTGTCTGTAGTCATTTTGGGTTGTCTCTGTAGTCCTTTTGGTTGTCCGTAGTCCTTTTGGTTGTCTCTGTAGTCCTTTTGGTTGTCTTTGAAGTCCTTTTGGTTGTCTGTAGTCCTTTTGGTTGTCTGTAGTCCTTTTGGTTGTCTCTGTAGTCCTTTTGGTTGTCTCTGTAGTCCTTTTGGTTGTCTGTGTAGTCTGTAGTCCTTTTTTGTCTCTGTAGTCCTTTCCATTGTCTGTAGTCCTTTTGGTTGTCTCTGTAGTCCTTTTGGTTGTCTGTAGTCCTTTTGGTTGTCTGTAGTCCTTTTGGTTGTCTGTAGTCCTTTTGGTTGTCTCTGTAGTCCTTTTGGTTGTCTCTGTAGTCATTTTTGTTGTCTATGTAGTCCTTTTGGTTGTCTCTGTAGTCCTTTCCATTGTCTGTAGTCCTTTTGGTTGTCCGTAGTCCTTTTGGTGGTCTGTAGTCCTTTTGGTTGTCTCTGTAGTCCTTTTGGTTGTCTCTGTAGTCCTTTTGGTTGTTTGTAGTCATTTTTGTCTCTGTAGTCCTTTTGTTGTTGTCTCTGTAGTCCTTGGTTGTCTCTGTAGTCCTTTTGGTTGTCTCTGTAGTCCTTTTGGTTGTCCTGTAGTTTTGGTTGTCTCTGTAGTCCTGTAGTCATTTTGGTTGTTTTGGTTGTCTCTGTAGTCCTTTTGGTTGTCTGTAGTCCTTTTGGTTGTCTGTAGTCCTAGTTGGTTGTCTCTGTAGTCCTGTAGTCCTTTTGGTTGTCTCTGTAGTCATTTTTGTTGTCTCTATGTATTCCTTTTGGTTGTCTCTGTAGTCCTTTCCATTGTCTTTCCATTGTCTGTAGTCATTTTGGTTGTCTCTGTAGTCATTTTGGTTGTCTCTGAAGTCCTTTTGGTTGTCTCTGAAGTCCTTTTGGTTGTCGTCCTTTTTGGTCTCTTTCCTTTTGGTTGTCTCTTAGTCCTTTTCCTTGTCTCTGTAGTCATTTTTGTCTGTAGTCATTTTGGTTGTCTCTGTAGTCCTTTTGGTTGTCTCTGTAGTCCTTTTGGTTGTCTCTGTAGTCCTTTTGGTTGTCTCTGTAGTCCTTTTGGTTGTCTCTGTAGTCCTTTTGGTTGTCTCTGTAGTCCTTTTGGTTGTCTCTGTAGTCATTTTGGTTGTCTCTGTAGTCATTTTGGTTGTCCGTAGTCCTTTTGGTTGTCTCTGTAGTCCTTTTGGTTGTCTGTAGTCCTTTTGGTTGTGTCTGTAGTCCTTTTGGGATGTCTCTGTATTCCTTTTGGGTTGTCTCTGTAGTCCTTTTGGTTGTCCGTTGTCCTTTTGGTTGTCTGTAGTCCTTTTGGATGACTCTATAGTCCTTTTGGTTGTCTGTAGTCCTTTTGGTTGTCTCTGTAGTCCTTTTGGTTGTCTCTGTAGTCATTTTGGTTGTCCGTAGTCCTTTTGGTTGTCTCTGTAGTCATTTTGGCTGTCTCTGTAGTCCTTTTGGTTGTCTCCGAAGTCCTTTTGGTTGGCTGTAGTCCTTTTGGTTGTCTCTGTAGTCCTTTTGGTTGTCCGTAGTCCTTTTGGTTGTCTCTGTAGTCCTTTTGGTTGTCTCTGTATTCATTTTGGTTTTCTCTGTAGTCCTTTTGGTTGTCTCTGTATTCATTTTGGTTGTCTCTGTAGTCCTTTTGGTTGTCTCTGTAGTGCTTTTGGTTGTCTCTGTAGTCCTTGCTACCTTACCATGAAAGATGCATGAATGCACTACTCTAAGTCTCTCTGAATAAGAGCGTCTGTTAAATGACTAACATGTAAATGTAATGATGGTTTGTTGTGTTTCGGGGGGTGAGAAAGTCTCATTCTCGTCCGGCCACTAGATAAGAGGATGACATCACCATGCTGTTACCCAACAAACAGAAGTGATCCGAAATGTTTTTGGTTCGATGTGATTCTCTCTGGATTAATTTTACAGGCCAGCCACCTGCCTTAGTTGGGTAGGAGGATTGAGTAGTCCCAATACATTGATTTAAAGCGGTTAATCAGCAGTTGAAACAATAACAATTTCGGTAAACAGCTGAGTGATTGTGTTGGATAAATGTAACCCACTATCAAGTTCATAGTCAGAGCTATGGATGGAAGGACTGACCACCCATGATATCAACACTATAGTTTTAAACATGTTTTGAGGCTATAGTGTTTGTTTACATTTACTTTGTTTACAAACATTGAGGTTAAAAAAAGCTTTCCACTGGGCACCAACTTTAATGGATGGAGCAACTGAGCACTTCCCCTGTAGGATCAGTCTTGCATATACCTCAATGGCTACGTAAAGGTTTTGGGAAGGTAAGGTAATCCTAGATCAGTGCCATCGATGAGACACATTCTGTTGAGCCCCACTAATAAACTCTGAAGGCCAATACATTGTTTGCTCAGCCCTGTCTGTGTTGTCCTCTGGCGGCTGGGTCATGGTGGATATTTGAGAAGTCTGCTTATACATCAATCAAACTGCCGACTTGTTGTCCTCTCTCCACTTCGCTCCTCTTCGCTCCTTCTCTATCCTCCTCTCTCCTCTTCTCTCCTCCTCTCTCCTCCTCTTTCCTCCTCTCTCCTCCTCCTCTCTCCCCCTCTCTCCTCTTCTCTCCTCTCTCTCTCTCTCTCTCTCCTCTCTCCTCTCTCCTCTCTCCTCCTCTCTCCTGCTCTCTCTCCTCCTCTCTCCTCTCTCTCCTCCTCTCTCCTCTCTCCTCCTCCTCTCTCCTCCTCTCTCCTCTCTCTCTCCTCCTCTCTCCTCTCTCTCCTCTCCTCTCTCCTGCTCTCTCTCCTCTCTCCCTCTCTCCTCTCTCTCCTCCCTCTCTCCTCTCTCCTCTCTCCTCTCTCCTCCTCTCTCCTCTCTCCTCTCTCCTCCTCCTCTCTCCTGCTCTCTCTCCTCCTCTCTCCTCCTCCTCTCTCCTCCTCTCTCTCCTCCTCTCTCCTCTCTCCTCCTCCTCTCTCCTCCTCCTCTCTCCTCTCTCCTCCTCCTCTCTCCTCCTCCTCTCTCCTCTCTCCTCCTCTCTCTCCTCCTCTCTCCTCTCTCTTCCTCTCTCCTCTCTCCTCCTCCTCTCTCCTCTCTCCTCCTCCTCTCTCCTCTCTCTCCTCCTCTCTCCTCTCTCTCCTCCTCCTCTCTCCTGCTCTCTCTCCTCCTCTCTCCTCTCTCTCCTCCTCTCTCCTCTCTCCTCCTCTCTCCTCTCTCCTCCTCCTCTCTATAAAATAAACTCATCTTCCTCTCTATAAAATAAACTCATCTTCCTCTCTATAAAATAAACTCATCTTCCTCTCTATAAAATAAATGAATCTTCCTCTCTATAAAATAAACCACCATATATCCTTTTGTTCGCAATCAATGTTTCTACAATGGATTTTTGCTGAGCCAGGAAAAATGTGTGTATGTGTGTGTTTCCTGCTTGTGTGTACATGGGTCAGTGTGTGTAGTGCAGACACATGACGGCATGGAAAACATTTGGGAGAAATGTGGAAGTAATTTAGCTGCCGTTGGCCCCTGTCTCTTCTCCACTCTGTCGTAGCGGCACCTTGATGCCTATCTCCACACATTAACAAGGTAATGGGGCTGTGTGAGGAGGAAGTTATGTAGCAACAATGCCAGGACCTAACCCGGAGTCGCCTTACTGGCAACTAAATAAAACTCCCACATACTCTATCAAAACTTCACCAACGTTTACTGAATAGACAACCTCTAGACTCCTGCATATTTTACCAAAACTTCACCAACACTTACTGAATAGACAACCTCTAAACTATTTTACCAAAACTTCAGCAACACTTACTGTGGAGATAATCGTTCTATTCCCAAATCCTGTCAAGAGAAGTGAATATATTCCCATGTACTCTGCTAACCTGCAGGTTACCCTTAATCATTTCCACAGCTTAACACCCAGGATGAGCTTCATGCAAATGAGGGAGGACATAAAGGATATGAAGATCCATTAAGGAGGAATTATTCGGCTGTCAATCATTTATTCCTGTAACGCTATGGGGGGGCTTTGCTCGGCACGTTTACGAGTTTTGTAGGATTTAATATTGGCAGCGCTTCATAGTTCCATTAGTCATTCAACACCTCTCCTCTCTAGCTCTCATTGTCTCTCCTCCTCCCTCAGCTTTTTTTTCCCTCTCTTCCTCCCTCAGCTCTCCCTTCCTCACCTCCTCCCTCAGCTCTCCCGTCCTCTCCTCCTCCCTCAGCTCTCCCTTCCTCTCATCCTCCCTCAGCTCTCCCTTCCTCTCCTCCTCCCTCAGCTCTCCCTACCTCGCCTCCATCCTTCACTATCCCTTCCTCTTCTCCCTCAGCTCTCCCTTCCTCTCCTCCTCCCTCAGCTCTCCCTTCCTCGCCTCCATCCTTCACTATCCCTTCCTCTTCTCCCTCAGCTCTCCCTTCCTCTCGTCCCTCAGCTCTCCCTATTCTCTCCTTCCCTGGGTCCTCCTTTTCATATCTCTCTCCCTGTCCATCTCTAACTACTCTCTCTCTCTCTCTCTCTCTCTCTCTCTCTCTCTCTCTCTCTCTCTCTCTCTCTCTCTCTCGTTCAGTATTTCCTCTCTTCTCAGTTAAAGTGATAAAACAGCACCATATCCCCCATGTGAGAGGGCATGATAAGTAATGTTCTGAGAGCAGACAAAAGCTAGACAGTTACCATTGACCCCACTGTGTTTGGGGAGAGCCATACCTGGTGCTGGACCTGTCAGTCTGTCTGTGTGCTAGGGGCATCTATCTGAGCAGTCCGTAGTTGTAGTGTCCTGGGCCAGATGATGTGTGGATCAACAGTCTGTAGTTGTAGTGTCCTGGGCCAGATGATGTGTGGATCAACAGTCTGTAGTTGTAGTCTGCTGGGCCAGATGATGTGTGGATCAACAGTCTGTAGTTGTAGTGTCCTGGGCCAGATGATGTGTGGATCAACAGTCTGTAGTTGTAGTGTCCTGGGCCAGATGATGTGTGGATCAACAGTCTGTAGTTGTAGTGTCCTGGGCCAGATGATGTGTGGATCAACAGTCTGTAGTTGTAGTGTCCTGGGCCAGATGATGTGTGGATCAACAGTCTGTAGTTGTAGTGTCCTGGGCCAGATGATGTGTGGATCAACAGTCTGTAGTTGTAGTGTCCTGGGCCAGATGTGGATGTTTTGGCTGTGAAGCAGGCTGGATGGTGAACTGATGAACCGTTGCATTCTGAGAGCATGAGAGAATGTGTGTGTGTGTGTGTGTGTGTGTGTGTGTGTGTGTGTGTGTGTGTGTGTGTGTGTGTGTGTGTGTGTGTGTGTGTGTGTGTGTGTGTGTGTGTGTGTGTGTGTGTGTGTGTGTGTGTGTGTGTGTGTGTGCTGTGCTATTTTGTGATTTGTCTTTTCAAATTTTTGTAACTTATTTTGTACATAATGTTGATGCTACCGAAAAGAGCGTCTTGAAAATTAAAGAGAGCCGCACACTCTAGGAGCTCAGATGCAAACATTTAATGACCAACGTTTCAACAGCCAAGCTGTCTTCATCAGGGTGTAATCACAAACACTGCGGGATGACTCGTTTATGTAGTGTCAAAAGACACAGGTGTCTGTAATCATGGCCAAGAGTGGCCTAATATCATTGGTTAATTATCAAATATTCAAATGGCATACAAAGAACAGCATACAAACAACAAATGGATAGCATACGAAAAGAGCGTCTGGACATCAGAACAGCGATTACTCACCTCGAACTGGATGAAGATTTTCTCTTTAATGAGTCGGACGTGAAGGATATAGTGTTGCTCTCGGACAAGGCCCAAATCTCTGTCATTCACATGAAGAGAAGAAGGAAATACAGGGGGAAGAGATCAGGGTGCCTCGTGAGAATTCATTGGCGAGTGGGTAATCCCCCTTTACCATCTGTTCTATTAGCCAACGTTCAATCACTGGAGAATTAACTAGTTCAGCTCCATTCCAGACTATCCTACCAACGGGACATTAAAAACTGTAATATCTTATGTTTCACCGAGTCGTGGCTGAATGGATCATATACTGTTGGCTGGGTTTTCCGTGCATCGGCAGGATAAAACAGCTACATCTGGTAAGACGAGGGGTGGGGGTGTGTGTCTATTTGTCAATAACAGCTGGTACGCGATGTCTAATATTAGGGTAGTCTCGAGGTATTGCTCGCCTGAGGTAGAGTACCTCATGATAAGCTGTAGACCACACTATCTACCAAGAGAGTTTTCTCATCTATATTATTCATAGCCATCTATTTAGCGCCACAAACCGACACTGGCAGTAAGACCGCACTTAAAGAGCTACATAAGGCCATAAGCAAACAAGAAAATGCTCATCCAGAAGCAGCGCTCCTAGTGGCCAGGGACTTTAATGCAGGCAAACTTAAATCAGTTTTACCTTATTTCTACCGGTATGTCACATGTGGAACCAGAGGAGGAAAAATAAACTCTAGAGCACCTATACTCCACACACAGAGATGCTCTCTCTCGCCATTAATTTGGCAAATCTGACCATAATTCTATCCTCCTGATTCCTGCTTATAAGCAAAAACTGAAGCAGGAAGTACAAGTGACTCGCTCAGTACGGAAGTAGTCAGATAATGCGGATGCTACGCTACAGGGCTGTTTTGTTAGCACAGACTGGAATATGTTCCGGGATTCATCCAATGGCATTGAGGAATACACCACCTCAGTGACTGGCTTCATCAATAAGTGCATCGAAGACATCATTCCCACAGTGACAATAGATGGATTACAGGCAACATCCGCGTCGGGCTAAAGGCTAGAGCTGCTGCTTTCAAGGAGCGGGACACGAATCCGGGTGCTTGTAGAAATCCCGTTATGCCATCAGATTAACCATCAAGCAGGCAAAGCATCAAGACAGGACTAAGATTGAATCCTACTACACCAGTTCTGACGCTCGTCAGATGTGGCAGGGCTTGCAAACTATTACGGACTACAAAGGGAAACCCAGCCGTGTGCTGCCCAGTGATGCGAGCCTAACAACTCCATTCAAATTACAATCCAAAATAGATACTTCTGTTCTAGATTGATAAATAGCCCTATATATAGATGTCCTAGCCTACCTCTTTCAGGTAATAAATTCAATTTAGTATTATCCTTATATTTAGCTAATTAATGATGGGTCATGCATAATAAGCTTCTAACTTATAGCCTCTGTCTTTTGCACAATAAGCAAGCACCTGTGGCTCCGCTGGCCTCTCTCCTTAAAAACACTCCTTAGCTCTTGTAGTCCCATGCAAGAACAGCTTGCTGGATATAATTTTGTTTAGCGTTTCTTATACAAATAGACTTCGAAAAGGGAGGCAAGCTCTTTTGTTCCTGTATGTTAAATACGTCAGACAATAGAATGGACGGTTAGAAAGGAGAGCGAATGCCGATGGCGGTAGGCTATAACAGTTATTTATTCAGACCCACAATAATTCAGAATTTGTGAAGAGAAGTGAAAGCATTTTGCATCTAATTCTAGTCCTGTGTTATTCAAGGATGTCATTGGAATGATGAAGATGAGGACAACGAAAAGTATTTCATTTAACGTTTGAAGGCGAGAAGGGAATGAAACAACAATAGTGAGAGAAAGAGAAGGTATCGGCGAGGGAGAGCGGGAGCATGCGTGACAGGTTGCGTTGTCAACTGACGTGAATTCAACGTAAAATCAAGAAAACATTTTACCATGTCATTGGATTTAGGTTAAAAGTTGGGTGAAAAGATACTAAATTCCCTTATGTTGATGACTGTATGCAAATCTAATCCGTTTTACACATTGATTTGATGTGTTGTTAATGTGTTGTGTTGACGTGTTGTTGACGTGTTGTGTTGACGTGTTGTTGATGTGTTGTGTTGACGTGTTGTGTTGACGTGTTGTTGACGTGTTGTGTTGACGTGTTGTTGATGTGCCCAAACCAGGATACCAAGGATGCCCAGCTCTCCCCAGCGGGACCATATGGAATTTCTCATCCACATGCCAGCCTACTGACCGCTCACAACCAAACTTAGGCTCAATAACAGTGTTCTGCAATTTTGTCCTGATGACTCACAGTGTGCAGTGGCTTTTGTTCCCGCCCAATTCTAACAAAGAAAATTCAATAAATTAACTGATCTCTAAGTGCTTGATTGGTTGAGCCAAGTGTGCTAGTGGTACGTGATGGTTAGAGGAGGCAGGTAGCCTAGTGGTTAGAGGAGGAAGGTAGCCTAGTGGTTAGAAGAGGCAGGTAGCCTAGTGGTTAGAGGAGGCAGGTAGTCTAGTGGTTAGAGGAGGCAGGTAGCGTAGTGGTTAGAGGAGGCAGGTAGGCTAGTGGTTAGAAGAGGAAGGTAGCCTAGTGGTTAGAGGAGGAAGGTAGCCTAGTGGTTAGAAGGCAGGTAGCCTAGTGGTTAGAAGAGGAAGGTAGCCTAGTGGTTAGAGGAGGAAGGTAGCCTAGTGGTTAGAGGAGACAGGTAGGTAGCCTAGTGGTTAGAGGAGACAGGTAGGTAGCCTAGTGGTTAGAGGAGGAAGGTAGCCTAGTGGTTAGAAGAGGAAGGTAGCCTAGTGGTTAGAAGAGGGAGGTAGCCTAGTGGTTAGAGGGGCAGGTAGCCTAGTGGTTAGAGGCAGGTAGCCTAGTGGTTAGAGGCAGGTAGCCTAGTGGTTAGAGTCAGGTAGCCTAGTGGTTAGAGGCAGGTAGGCTAGTGGTTAAAGGCAGGTAGGCTAGTGGTTAGAGGCAGATAGGCTAGTGGTTAGAGGTAGGTAGGCTAGTGGTTAGAGGCAGGTAGTCTAGTGGTTAGAGGAGGCAAGTAGCCTAGTGGTTAGAGGAGTCAGGTAGCCTAGTGGTTAGAGGAGGCAGGTAGCCTAGTGGTTAGAGGAGGCAGGTAGCCTAGTGGTTAGAGGCAGGTAGCCTAGTGGTTAGAGGTAGGTAGCCTAGTGGTTAGAGGCAGGTAGCCTAGTGGTTAGAGGCAGGTAGCCTAGTGGTTAGAGGCAGGTAGCCTAGTGGTTAGAGGTAGGTAGCCTAGTGGTTAGAGGTAGGTAGCCTAGTGGTTAGGAGGGAGGCAGGTAGCCTAGTGGTTAGAGGAGGCAGGTAGCCTAGTGGTTAGAGGCAGGTAGACTAGTGGTTAGAGAGGCAGGTAGCCTAGTGGTTAGAGGCAGGTAGCCTAGTGGTTAGAGGTAGGTAGGCTAGTGGTTAGAGGCAGGTAGTCTAGTGGTTAGAGGAGGCAAGTAGCCTAGTGGTTAGAGGAGGCAGGTAGCCTAGTGGTTAGAGGCAGGTAGCCTAGTGGTTAGAGGCAGGTAGCCTAGTGGTTAGAGGTAGGTAGCCTAGTGGTTATAGGCAGGTAGCCTAGTGGTTAGAGGCAGGTAGCCTTGTGGTTAGAGGCAGGTAGCCTAGTGGTTAGAGGAGGTAGGTAGCCTAGTGGTTAGAGGCAGGTAGCCTAGCTGTTAGAGGAGGCAGGTAGCCTAGTGGTTAGAGGCAGGTAGCCTAGTGGTTAGAGCGTTGGACTAGTAACCGGTTCAAACCCCCGAGCTGACAAGGTAAAAATCTGTCGTTCTGCCCCTGAACAAGGCAGTTAACCCACTGTTCATAGAACACCAATGTAAATAAGAATTGGTTCTTCACTGACTTGCCTAGTTGAATTTAAATAAACGTTAAATTAAAGAAATCTAAAGCTCATGACCAAAGCCACCCACTTGGTTTAATCAATGTTGTTTCCACGTCAACACAACACATCAACAACACACGTCAACAACACGTCAACACAACACGTCAACAACACGTCAACACAACACATCAACAACATGTCAACAACACATCAACAACATGTCAACACAACACGTCAACAACACACGCCAACACAACACGTCAACAACACATCAACACAACACGTCAACAACACGTCAACACAACACATCAACAACACGTCAACAACACGTCAGCACAACACATCAACAACACGTCAACAACACGTCAACAACACGTCAACACAACACATCAACATGTGTTGACGTGTTGTGTTGACGTGTTGTTCAAGTGTTGTTGACGTGTTGTGTTGACGTGTTGATGTGTTGTGTTGACGTGTTGTGTTGACGTGTTGTTGACGTGTTGTGTTGACGTGTTGTTGATGTGTTGTGTTGACGTGTTGTGTTGACGTGTTGTTGACGTGTTGTGTTGACGTGTTGTTGACGTGTTGTGTTGACGTGTTGTGTTGACGTGTTGTGTTGACGCGTTGTTGATGTGTTGTGTTGATGTGTTGTGTTGACGTGTTGTTGACGTGTTGTTGATGTGTTGTGTTGACGTGTTGTTGACGTGTTGTTGATGTGTTGTGTTGACGTGTTGTTGATGTGTTGTGTTGATGTGTTGTGTTGACGTGTTGTTGACGTGTTGTTGATGTGTTGTTGACGTGTTGTTGACGTCAACAACACGTCAACAACATGTCAACAACACGTCAACAACACGTCAACAACACGTCAACACAACACGTCAACAACACTTCAACAACACGTCAACACAACACGTCAACAACACGTCAACAACACGTCAACACAACACGTCAACAACACGTCAACAACACGTCAACAACACGTCAACAACACGCCAACACGTCAACACGTCAACACAACACGTCAACAACACGTCAACACAACACGTCAACAACACGTCAATAACACGTCAACACAACACGTCAACAACACGTCAACACAACACGTCAACAACACGTCAACAACAAGTCAACACAACACGTCAACAACACTTCAACAACACGTCAACACAACACGTCAACAACACGTCAACACATGTTGACGTGTTGTGTTGACGTGTTGTTGACGTGTTGTTGACGTGTTGTTGATGTGTTGTGTTGACGTGTTGTTGACGTGTTGTGTTGACGTGTTGTTGACGTGTTGTGTTGACGTGTGTTGTTGACGTGTTGTGTTGACGTGTGTTGTTGACGTGTTGTGTTGACATGTTGTTGATGTGTTGTTGACATGTTGTTGATGTGTTGTGTTGACGTGTTGTTGACGTGTTGTGTTGACGTGTTGTTGACGTGTGTTGTTGATGTGTTGTGTTGACGTGGAAACAACATTGATTAAACCAAGTGGGTGGCTTTGGTCATGAGCTTTAGATTTCTTTAATTTAACGTTTATTTAAATTCAACTAGGCAAGTCAGTGAAGAACCAATTCTTATTTACATTGGTGTTCTATGAACAGTGGGTTAACTGCCTTGTTCAGGGGCAGAACGACAGATTTTTACCTTGTCAGCTCGGGGGTTTGAACCGGTTACTAGTCCAACGCTCTAACCACTAGGCTACCTGCCTCTAACCACTAGGCTACCTGCCTCCTCTAACAGCTAGGCTACCTGCCTCTAACCACTAGGCTACCTACCTCCTCTAACCACTAGGCTACCTGCCTCTAACCACAAGGCTACCTGCCTCTAACCACTAGGCTACCTGCCTATAACCACTAGGCTACCTACCTCTAACCACTAGGCTACCTGCCTCTAACCACTAGGCTACCTGCCTCTAACCACTAGGCTACCTGCCTCCTCTAACCACTAGGCTACTTGCCTCCTCTAACCACTAGACTACCTGCCTCTAACCACTAGCCTACCTACCTCTAACCACTAGGCTACCTGCCTCTAACCACTAGGCTACCTGCCTCTCTAACCACTAGTCTACCTGCCTCTAACCACTAGGCTACCTGCCTCCTCTAACCACTAGGCTACCTGCCTCCTCTAACCACTAGGCTACCTACCTCTAACCACTAGGCTACCTACCTCTAACCACTAGGCTACCTGCCTCTAACCACTAGGCTACCTGCCTCTAACCACTAGGCTACCTGCCTCTAACCACTAGGCTACCTACCTCTAACCACTAGGCTACCTGCCTCTAACCACTAGGCTACCTGCCTCCTCTAACCACTAGGCTACCCTGCCTCCTCTAACCACTAGGCTACCTGACTAGGCCTCTAACCACTAGGCTACTTGCCTCCTCTAACCACTAGACTACCTGCCTCTAACCACTAGCCTACCTACCTCTAACCACTAGCCTATCTGCCTCTAACCACTAGCCTACCTGCCTTTAACCACTAGCCTACCTGCCTCTAACCACTAGGCTACCTGCCTCTAACCACTAGGCTACCTTCCTCCTCTAACCACTAGGCTACCTGCCTCTAACCACTAGGCTACCTGCCCCT
>NC_056441.1:86503037-86528037 GCF_018296145.1 Oncorhynchus tshawytscha
AGTCTGTCCTAGACCCTCATACCCCTTTATGTTGCTGGAGAAAG
Source organism: Oncorhynchus tshawytscha (assembly GCF_018296145.1). Lineage (NCBI taxonomy): Eukaryota > Metazoa > Chordata > Actinopteri > Salmoniformes > Salmonidae > Oncorhynchus > Oncorhynchus tshawytscha. Next base: position 86,503,082 of record NC_056441.1, read on the forward strand.
TCTGTCCTAGACCCTCATACCCCTTCATGTTGCTGGAGAAAGTCTGTCCTAGACCCTCATACCCCTTCATGTTGCTGGAGAAAGTCTGTCCTAGACCCTCATACCCCTTCATGTTGCTGGAGAAAGTCTGTCCTAGACCCTCATACCCCTTCATGTTGCTGGAGAAAGTCTGTCCTAGACCCTCATACCCCTTTCATGTTGCTGGAGAAAGTCTGTCCTAGACCCTCATACCCCTTCATGTTGCTGGAGAAAGTCTGTCCTAGACCCTCATACCCCTTCATGTTGCTGGAAAAAGTCTGTCCTAGACCCCATACCCCTTCATGTTGCTGGAGAAAGTCTGTCCTAGACCCTCATACCCCTTCATGTTGCTGGAGAAAGTCTGTCCTAGACCCTCATACCCCTTCATGTTGCTGGAGAAAGTCTGTCCTAGACCCTCATACCCCTTCATGTTGCTGGAGAAAGTCTGTCCTAGACCCTCATACCCCTTCATGTTGCTGGAGAAAGTCTGTCCTAGACCCTCATACCCCTTCATGTTGCTGGAGAAAGTCTGTCCTAGACCCTCATACCCCTTCATGTTGCTGGAGAAAGTCTGTCCTAGACCCTCATACCCCTTCATGTTGCTGGAGAAAGTCTGTCCTAGACCCTCATACCCCTTCATGTTGCTGGAGAAAGTCTGTCCTAGACCCTCATACCCCTTTATGTTGGTGGAGAAAGTCTGTCCTAGACCCTCATACCCCATCATGTTGCTGGAGAAAGTCTGTCCTAGACCCTCATACCCCTTCATGTTGCTGGAGAAAGTCTGTCCTAGACCCTCATACCCCTTCATGTTGCTGGAGAAAGTCTGTCCTAGACCCTCATACCCCTTCATGTTGCTGGAGAAAGTCTGTCCTAGACCCTCATACCCCTTCATGTTGCTGGAGAAAGTCTGTCCTAGACCCTCATACCCCTTCATGTTGCTGGAGAAAGTCTGTCCTAGACCCTCATACCCCTTTATGTTGCTGGAGAAAGTCTGTCCTAGACCCTCATACCCCTTTATGTTGCTGGAGAAAGTCTGTCCTGACCCTCTACCCCTTCATGTTGCTGAAGAAAGTCTGTCCTAGACCCTCATACCCCTTTATGTTGCTGAGAAAGGCTGGCCATACAGAGGGGCACTGCAAATGGGTAGGCAGAAAACAATCTGAGCTGCTTGTGTGTGTGTGTGTGTGTGTGTGTGTGTGTGTGTGTGTGTGTGTGTGTGTGTGTGTGTGTGTGTGTGTGTGTGTGTGTGTGTGTGTGTGTGTGTGTGTGTGTGTGTGTGTGTGTGTGTGTGTGTGTGTGTGATCTCCTCTCACCTTTAACCCTCTCGTATCTCCTCTCTCTCTCATCTCTCCTCTCCTCTCTCGTCTCTCTCTCGTCTCTCTCTCTCTCTCTCTTGTCTCTCCTCTCGTCTCTCCTTTCTCTCTTGTCTCTCCTCTCGTCTCTCCTCTCTTGTCTCTCCTCTCTCTCTTGTCTCTCCTCTCTCTTGTCTCTCATCTCTCGTCTCTCCTCTCTCTCTTGTCTCTCCTCTCGTCTCTCCTCTCTCTTGTCTCTCCTCTCTCTCTTGTCTCTCCTCTCTCTCTTGTCTCTCCACTCGTCTCTCCTCTCTCTCCTCTCTCTCTCTTGTCTCTCCTCTCTCTCTCATCTCTCCTCTCTCATCTCTCCTCTGTCTCTCCTCTCTCTCTCTCATCTCTCCTCTGTCTCTCCTCTCTCTCTCTCATCTCTCCTCTCTCTCTCTTGTTACTCCTCTCTCTCTTGTCTCTCATCTCTCGTCTCTCCTCTCTCTCTCGTCTCTCCTCTCTCTCTCTTGTCTCTCATCTCTCCTCTCTCTCTCTCGTTGCAGAGTGTATGAACTGCACTGGCTTCACTGACATAAACAACCGGCTGAACTTCATCGAATCCAAGGTAAGAATGAAGCACAGGAGGAAAGGAGTCACAGGAAGATGGATGTTACCTGTCACATCAGTATATCTAATAATATAATAACATATCAATAATGCCATTTAGCAGACACTTTTATCCAAAGCGACGTCCAGTCATGCGTGCTTACATTTCACATACGGGTGGTCCTGGGAATCGAACCCACAATCCTGGCAAGAGGCATGTTCTACTAACTGAGATACGGAGAACCACATGAAATAAATCATTTTTAATCTGACCCTGGGTCTTTGTAATTCCAGATTAAGCTGCTAGAGGGAGCAGGTTCACCATCACCGTCCTTCAACAACTCAACAGAGGGCTCCAGCGACAATGTCATGTACACCCCCACCCCCATCGGCCCTCCATCTTACCTGCACCCAGGTAACACCCTCCCCCACCACCCCCACCCCCATCGGCCCTCCATCTTACCTGCACCCAGGTAACACCCCACCCCATCGGCCCTCCATCTTACCTGCACTCAGGTAACACCCCACCCCCACCCCTATACGCCCTCCATCCTACCTGCACCCAGGTAACACACCAACCCCCACCCCTATACACCCTCCATTTTACCTGCACCCAGGTAACACTCCCCAACCGCCACCCCTATACGCCCTCCATCCTACCTGCACCCAGGTAACACACCAACCCCCACCCCTATACACCCTCCATTTTACCTGCACCCAGGTAACACTCCCCAACCGCCACCCCTATACGCCCTCCATCCTACCTGCACCCAGGTAACACCCCAACCCCCACCCCTATATATCGGCCCTCCATCTTACCTGCACCCAGGTAACACCCCCCACCCCTATACGCCTCCATCTTACCTGCACCCAGGTAACACACCCCCCACCCCTATATGCCCTCCATCCTACCTGCACCCAGGTAACACACCAACCCCCACCCCTATATGCCCTCCATCCTACCTGCACCCAGGTAACACACCAACCCCCACCCCTATACGCCCTCCATCCTAACCTGCACCCAGGTAACACACCAACCCCCACCCCTATACAACTCCATCCTACCTGCACCAAGGTAACACACCAACCCCCACCCCTATACAACCTCCATCCTACCTGCACCCAGGTAACACCCCCAACCCCCACCCCTATACGCCTCCATCCTACCTGCACCCAGGTAACACCCCCCACCCCTATACGCCCCTCTATCCTACCTGCACCCAGGTAACACCCCAACCCCACCCCTATACGCCCTCCATCCTACCTGCACCCAGGTAACACCCCCCCCACCCCACCCCTATACGCTCCATCCTACCTGCACCCAGGTAACACCCCCCCACCCACCCCCATCGCCCTCCGTCTTACCTGCACCCAGGTAACACACCAACCCCCCACCCCTATACGCTCCATCTTATCTATAACCAGTGAACACTCCAACCCCCACCCCTATACGCGCTCCATCTTACCTATAACCAGGTAACACACCAACCCCCACCCCTATACGCCCTCCATCTTATCTATAACCAGGTAACACCCCCAACCCCCACCCCTATACGCCCTCCATCCTACCTGCACCCAGGTAACACACCAACCCCCACCCCTATACGCCCTCCATCCTACCTGCACACAGGTAACACCCCCCAACCCCCACCCCTATACGCCCTCCATCCTAACCCCCAGGTAACACCCCCCACCCCTATACGCCCTCCATCCTACCTGCACCCAGGTAACACACCACCCCCACCCCTATACGCCATCCATCCTACCTGCACCCAGTTAACACACCCCCCACCCCTATACAACCTCCATCTTATCTATAACCAGGTAACACACCACCTCCACCCCTATTCACCCTCCATCTTATCTATAACCAGGTAACACACCAACCCCTACCCCTATACGCCCTCCATCTTACCTATAACCAGGTAACACACCAACCCCCACCCCTATACGCCCTCCATCTTATCTATAACCAGGTAACACACCAACCCCCCACCCCTATACGCCCTCCATCTTATCTATAACCAGGTAACACACCAACCCCCACCCCTATATGCCTCCATCTTACCTATAACCAGGTAACACACTAACCCTCACCCCTATACGCCCTCCATCTTATCTATAACCAGGTAACACACCAACCCCACCCCTATATGCCCTCCATCTTACCTATAACCAGGTAACACACCAACCCCCACCCCTTATACGCCCTCCATCTTACCTATAACCAGGTAACACACCAACCCCCACCCCTATACGCCCTGCACCCAGGTAACACACCAACCCCCACCCCTATACGCCCTCCATCTTACCTGCACCCAGGTAACACACCAACCCCCCACCCCTATACGCCCTCCATCTTACCTATAACCAGGTAACACACCAACCCCCACCCCTATACGCCCTCCATCTTACCTGCACCCAGGTAACACACCAACCCCCCACCCCTATACGCCCTCCATCTTATCTATAACCAGGTAACACACCAACCCCCACCCCTATACGCCTCCATCTTATCTATAACCAGGTAACACACCAACCCCACCCCTATACGCCCTCCATCCTACCTGCACCCAGGTAACACACCAACCCCCACCCCTATACGCCCTCCATCTTACCTATAACCAGGTAACACACCAACCCCCACCCCTATACGCCCTCCATCTTATCTATGAACCAGGTAACACACCAACCCCCACCCCTATACACCCTCCATCCTACATGCACCCAGGTAACACACCAACCCCCACCCCTATACGCTCCATCCTACCTGCACCCAGGTAACACACCAACCCCCACCCCTATACGCCCTCCATCTTATCTATAACCAGGTAACACACCAACCCCCACCCCTATACGCCCTCCATCTTATCTATAACCAGGTAACACACCAACCCCCAACCCTATACGCCCTCCATCTTATCTATAACCAGGTAACACACCAACCCCCACCCCTATACGCCCTCCATCTTACCTATAACCAGGTAACACACCAACCCCCACCCCTATACGTCCTCCATCTTATCTATGAACCAGGTAACACACCAACCCCCACCCCTATACACCCTCCATCCTACATGCACCCAGGTAACACACCAACCCCCACCCCTATACGCCCTCCATCCTACCTGCACCCAGGTAACACACCAACCCCCACCCCTATACGCCCTCCATCTTATCTATAACCAGGTAACACACCAACCCCCACCCCTATACACCCTCCATCTTATCTATAACCAGGTAACACACCAACCCCCAACCCTATACGCTCCATCTTATCTATAACCAGGTAACACACCAACCCCCACCCCTATACGCCCTCCATCTTATCTATAACCAGGTAACACACCAACCCCCACCCCTATACGCCCTCCATCTTATCTATAACCAGGTAACACACCAACCCCCACCCCTATATGCCCTCCATCTTACCAATAACCAGGTAACACACCAACCCCCACCCCTATACGCCCTCCATCTTATCTATAACCAGGTAACACACCAACCCCCACCCCTATATGCCCTCCATCCTACCTGCACCCAGGTAACACCCCCCACACCCCTATACGCCCTCCATCTTACCTATAACCAGGTAACACACCAACCCCCACCCCTATATGCCCTCCATCTTACCTATAACCAGGTAACACACCAACCCCCACCCCTATATGCCCTCCATCCTACCTGCACCCAGGTAACACACCCCCACACCCCTATACGCCCTCCATCTTACCTATAACCAGGTAACACACCAACCCCCACCCCTATACGCCCTCCATCTTACCTATAACCAGGTAACACACCAACCCCCCACCCCTATACGCCGTCCATCTTACCTATAACCAGGTAACACACCAACCCCCACCCCTATATGCCCTCCATCTTATCTATAACCAGGTAACACACCAACCCCCACCCCTATACGCCCTCCATCTTATCTATAACCAGGTAACACACCAACCCCCACCCCTATATGCCCTCCATCTTATCTATAACCAGGTAACACACCAACCCCCACCCCTATACGCCCTCCATCTTATCTATAACCAGGTAACACACCAACCCCCACCCCTATACGTCCATCTTACCTATAACCAGGTAACACACCAACCCCCACCCCTATACGCCCTCCATCTTATCTATAACCAGGTAACACACCAACCCCCCACCCCTATACGCGCTCCATCTTACCTATAACCAGGTAACACACCAACCCCACCCCTATATGCCCTCCATCTTATCTATAACCAGGTAACACACCAACCCCCCACCCCTATACGCGCTCCATCTTACCTATAACCAGGTAACACACCAACCCCCACCCCTATACGCCCTCCATCTTATCTATAACCAGGTAACACACCAACCCCCACCCCTATACGCCCTCCATCCTACCTGCACCCAGGTAACACCCCCAACCCCCACCCCTATACACCCTCCATCCTACCTGCACCCAGGTAACACCCCCAACCCCCACCCCTATACACCCTCCATCCTACCTGCACCCAGGTAACACCCCCAACCCCCACCCCTATACACCCTCCATCCTAACCTGCACCCAGGTAACACACCAACCCCCACCCCTATACAACTCCATCCTACCTGCACCAAGGTAACACACCAACCCCCACCCCTATACAACCTCCATCCTACCTGCACCCAGGTAACACCCCCAACCCCCACCCCTATACGCCCCTCCATCCTACCTGCACCCAGGTAACACCCCCCACCCCTATACGCCCTCTATCCTACCTGCACCCAGGTAACACCCCCAACCCCCACCCTATACGCTCCATCCTACCTGCACCCAGGTAACACCCCCCCACCCCCACCCCTATACGCCCTCCATCCTACCTGCACCCAGGTAACACCCCCCACCCACCCCCATCGGCCCCTACGTCTTACCTGCACCCAGGTAACACACCAACCCCCACCCCTATACGCCCTCCATCTTATCTATAACCAGTGAACACTCCAACCCCCACCCCTATACGCGCTCCATCTTACCTATAACCAGGTAACACACCAACCCCCACCCCTATACGCCCTCCATCTTATCTATAACCAGGTAACACCCCCAACCCCCACCCCTATACGCCCTCCATCCTACCTGCACCCAGGTAACACACCAACCCCCACCCCTATACGCCCTCCATCCTACCTGCACCCAGGTAACACACCAACCCCCACCCCTATATGCCCTCCATCCTACCTGCACACAGGTAACACCCCCAACCCCCACCCCTATACGCCCTCCATCCTAACTGCACCCAGGTAACACCCCCCACCCCTATACGCCCTCCATCCTACCTGCACCCAGGTAACACACCAACCCCCACCCCTATACGCCCTCCATCCTACCTGCACCCAGTTAACACACCAACCCCCACCCCTATACAACCTCCATCTTATCTATAACCAGGTAACACACCAACCTCCACCCCTATTCACCCTCCATCTTATCTATAACCAGGCAACACACCAACCCCTACCCCTATACGCCCTCCATCTTACCTATAACCAGGTAACACACCAACCCCCACCCCTATACACCCTCCATCTTATCTATAACCAGGTAACACACCAACCCCCACCCCTATACGCCCTCCATCTTATCTATAACCAGGTAACACACCAACCCCCACCCCTATATGCCCTCCATCTTACCTATAACCAGGTAACACACTAACCCTCACCCCTATACGCCCTCCATCTTATCTATAACCAGGTAACACACCAACCCCACCCCTATATGCCCTCCATCTTACCTATAACCAGGTAACACACCAACCCCCACCCTTATACGCCCTCCATCTTACCTATAACCAGGTAACACACCAACCCCCCACCCCTATACGCCCTGCACCCAGGTAACACACCAACCCCCACCCCTATACGCCCTCCATCTTACCTGCACCCAGGTAACACACCAACCCCCCACCCCTATACGCCCTCCATCTTACCTATAACCAGGTAACACACCAACCCCCCACCCCTATACGCCCTCCATCTTACCTGCACCCAGGTAACACACCAACCCCCACCCCTATACGCCCTCCATCTTATCTATAACCAGGTAACACACCAACCCCCACCCCTATACGCCCTCCATCTTATCTATAACCAGGTAACACACCAACCCCACCCCTATACGCCCTCCATCCTACCTGCACCCAGGTAACACACCAACCCCCACCCCTATACGCCCTCCATCTTACCTATAACCAGGTAACACACCAACCCCCACCCCTATACGTCCTCCATCTTATCTATGAACCAGGTAACACACCAACCCCCACCCCTATACACCCTCCATCCTACATGCACCCAGGTAACACACCAACCCCCACCCCTATACGCCCTCCATCCTACCTGCACCCAGGTAACACACCAACCCCCACCCCTATACGCCCTCCATCTTATCTATAACCAGGTAACACACCAACCCCCACCCCTATACGCCCTCCATCTTATCTATAACCAGGTAACACACCAACCCCCAACCCTATACGCCCTCCATCTTATCTATAACCAGGTAACACACCAACCCCCACCCCTATACGCCCTCCATCTTACCTATAACCAGGTAACACACCAACCCCACCCCTATACGTCCTCCATCTTATCTATGAACCAGGTAACACACCAACCCCCACCCCTATACACCCTCCATCCTACATGCACCCAGGTAACACACCAACCCCCACCCCTATACGCCCTCCATCCTACCTGCACCCAGGTAACACACCAACCCCCACCCCTATACGCCCTCCATCTTATCTATAACCAGGTAACACACCAACCCCCACCCCTATACGCCCTCCATCTTATCTATAACCAGGTAACACACCAACCCCCAACCCTATACGCCCTCCATCTTATCTATAACCAGGTAACACACCAACCCCCACCCCTATACGCCCTCCATCTTATCTATAACCAGGTAACACACCAACCCCCACCCCTATACGCCCTCCATCTTATCTATAACCAGGTAACACACCAACCCCCACCCCTATATGCCCTCCATCTTACCTATAACCAGGTAACACACCAACCCCCACCCCTATACGCCCTCCATCTTATCTATAACCAGGTAACACACCAACCCCCACCCCTATATGCCCTCCATCCTACCTGCACCCAGGTAACACCCCCCACACCCCTATACGCCCTCCATCTTACCTATAACCAGGTAACACACCAACCCCCCACCCCTATATGCCCTCCATCTTACCTATAACCAGGTAACACACCAACCCCCACCCCTATATGCCCTCCATCCTACCTGCACCCAGGTAACACACCCCCACACCCCTATACGCCCTCCATCTTACCTATAACCAGGTAACACACCAACCCCCACCCCTATACGCTCCATCTTACCTATAACCAGGTAACACACCAACCCCCACCCCTATACGCCGTCCATCTTACCTATAACCAGGTAACACACCAACCCCACCCCTATATGCCCTCCATCTTATCTATAACCAGGTAACACACCAACCCCCACCCCTATACGCCCTCCATCTTATCTATAACCAGGTAACACACCAACCCCCACCCCTATATGCCCTCCATCTTATCTATAACCAGGTAACACACCAACCCCCACCCCTATACGCCCTCCATCTTATCTATAACCAGGTAACACACCAACCCCCACCCCTATACGCCGTCCATCTTACCTATAACCAGGTAACACACCAACCCCCACCCCTATACGCCCTCCATCTTATCTATAACCAGGTAACACACCAACCCCCACCCCTATACGCGCTCCATCTTACCTATAACCAGGTAACACACCAACCCCCACCCCTATATGCCCTCCATCTTATCTATAACCAGGTAACACACCAACCCCCACCCCTATACGCGCTCCATCTTACCTATAACCAGGTAACACACCAACCCCCACCCCTATACGCCCTCCATCTTATCTATAACCAGGTAACACACCAACCCCCACCCCTATACGCCCTCCATCCTACCTGCACCCAGGTAACACCCCAACCCCCACCCCTATACACCCTCCATCCTACCTGCACCCAGGTAACACCCCCAACCCCCACCCCTATACACCCTCCATCCTACCTGCACCCAGGTAACACCCCCAACCCCACCCCTATACACCCTCCATCTTACCTGCACCCAGGTAACACATCCCCATCTACCCCCACCCCTATACGCCCTCCATACTACAGCCAGTAACACCCCCAACCCCACCCCTATACAGTGTCTCACACACACACACACACACACACACACACACACACACACACATACAGCCATATATCACCTCTGGGGAGGTTTCCTCTCAACATGTTAAACACATGGTTCTGGTTCTGGTCAATAGGAGGAAGAGGACCACCAGGGCCAATCGGATCACCAGGAATTCCAGGCCCAGCTGGCGAGGCAGGGGTTCCAGGACAGACCGGCCCCACAGGTGATCCATCCTGATATTCCCCATGTAACTCTGATGGTATTGTATAAGATTCATTCTGTTTTTCCAATATGTTGTGGATTGTCTTACGTCAGACGATTCCGCCTGTAAGGATCGCGTAGGAGTGACGCCACCTGACAAAGATATGTAAGACAAAGATATGTAAGACAAAGATATGTGAGAAGATATGCCCCCTCTGATTCCCAGGGCCAATGGGAGAGAGAGGAAGACCAGGAGAGATCGGACATCCAGGCCCTCCAGGGCCAACCTCCTCCTCTACCCGGCCGAGAGGTGACATGTTTGGGTTCGACGAGCAGGGTGAGAGGACCCCCCCCCAACCACCCTCATTACCATCTCAGCCTCTGTAGATGGTATTGTTTCTAAGAGCTCTTCCTGTCAGCAATGATTGGAACACTGGCCAAGGACTAATGAATGCAGAACAATGTGAAGACATTGGCACAAGTGGGAATGCAAGCTCTGTTACTGAATATGTTCATATCCATGAATGAGAAACAATTAGTGATAACCACTGAGAGGGACCTCAGACTAGCTGTCCTCCTCGACATAGCATTGTTTGCTTCATAGCCTGTAGTAAAGGCTTTTCATGAGTAGTTCATGTCATGTAAAAGGGCATCGGGTTGCTATTTACCAGGATCAAAATGTTAGAATTACTACAACAGGAAATACTGGGTTGAATGAAGTTGATTGTTTCCTTGTGTTCATATTCACACTGCAGATGCTAACAGCTACCATGGGTCTTTATCCCCCCTGGCCACTGCAGATGCTAACAGCTACCATGGGACTTTATCTCCACTGGCCACTGCAGATGCTAACAGCTACCATGGGTCTTTATCTCCACTGGCCACTGCAGATGCTAACAGCTACCATGGGTCTTTATCTCCACTGGTCACTGCAGATGCTAACAGCTACCATGGGTCTTTATCTCCACTGGCCACTGCAGATGCTAACAGCTACCATGGGTCTTTATCTCCACTGGTCACTGCAGATGCTAACAGCTACCATGGGTCTTTATCCCACCTGGCCACTGCAGATGCTAACAGCTACCATGGGTCTTTATCCCCCTGGCCACTGCAGATGCTAACAGCTACCATGGGTCTTTATCTCCACTGGTACTGCAGATGCTAACAGCTACCATGGGTCTTTATCTCCACTGGCCACTGCAGATGCTAACAGCTACCATGGGTCTTTATCCCACCTGGCCACTGCAGATGCTAATAGCTACCATGGGTCTTTATCTCCACTGGCCACTGCAGATGCTAGCTACCATGGGTCTTTATCTCCACTGGCCACTGCAGATGCTAACAGCTACCATGGGTCTTTATCTCCACTGGCCACTGCAGATGCTAACAGCTACCATGGGTCTTTATCTCCACTGGACACTGCAGATGCTAACAGCTACCATGGGTCTTTATCTCCACTGGCCATTGCAGATGCTAACAGCTACCATGGGTCTTTATCCCCCTGGCCACTGCAGATGCTAACAGCTACCATGGGTCTTTATCTCCACTGGTCACTGCAGATGCTAACAGCTACCATGGGTCTTTATCTCCACTGGTCACTGCAGATGCTAACAGCTACCATGGGTCTTTATCTCCACTGGTCACTGCAGATGCTAACAGCTACCATGGGTCTTTATCTCCACTGGTCACTGCAGATAACAGCTACCATGGGTCTTTATCTCCACTGGCCACTGCAGATGCTAACAGATGGGTCTTTATCTCCACTGGTCACTGCAGATGCTAACAGCTACCATGGGTCTTTATCCCACCTGGCCACTGCAGATGCTAACAGCTACCATGGGTCTTTATCCCCCTGGCCACTGCAGATGCTAACAGCTACCATGGGTCTTTATCTCCACTGGTACTGCAGATGCTAACAGCTACCATGGGTCTTTATCTCCACTGGCCACTGCAGATGCTAACAGCTACCATGGGTCTTTATCTCCACTGGCCACTGCAGATGCTAACAGCTACCATGGGTCTTTATCCCACCTGGCCACTGCAGATGCTAATAGCTACCATGGGTCTTTATCTCCACTGGCCACTGCAGATGCAGATGGGCTTTATCTCCACTGGCCACTGCAGATGCTAACAGCTACCATGGGTCTTTATCTCCACTGGCCACTGCAGATGCTAACAGCTACCATGGGTCTTTATCTCCACTGGACACTGCAGATGCTAACAGCTACCATGGGTCTTTATCTCCACTGGCCATTGCAGATGCTAACAGCTACCATGGGTCTTTATCCCCCTGGCCACTGCAGATGCTAACAGCTACCATGGGTCTTTATCTCCACTGGTCACTGCAGATGCTAACAGCTACCATGGGTCTTTATCTCCACTGGCCACTGCAGATGCTAACAGCTACCATGGGTCTTTATCTCCACTGGCCACTGCAGATGCTAACAGCTACCATGGGTCTTTATCTCCACTGGTCACTGCAGATGCTAACAGCTACCATGGGTCTTTATCTCCACTGGTCACTGCAGATGCTAAAAGCTACCATGGGTCTTTATCTCCACTGCTCACTGCAGATGCTAACAGCTACCATGGGTCTTTATCTCCACTGGCCACTGCAGATGCTAACAGCTACCATGGGTCTTTATCTCCACTGGTCACTGCAGATGCTAACAGCTACCATGGGTCTTTATCTCCACTGGCCACTGCAGATGCTAACAGCTACCATGGGTCTTTATCTCTACTGGCCACTGCAGATGCTAACAGCTACCATGGGTCTTTATCTCCACTGGCCACTGCAGATGCTAACAGCTACCATGGGTCTTTATCTCCACTGGTCACTGCAGATGCTAACAGCTACCATGGGTCTTTATCTCCACTGGCCACTGCAGATGGTAACAGCTACCATGGGTCTTTATATCCTCTGGCCACTGCAGATGCTAACAGCTACCATGGGTCTTTATCTCCACTGGCCACTGCAGATGCTAACAGCTACCATGGGTCTTTATCTCCACTGGCCACTGCAGATGCTAACAGCTACCATGGGTCTTTATCTCCACTGGCCACTGCAGATGCTAACAGCTACCATGGGTCTTTATCTCCACTGGCCACTGCAGATGCTAACAGCTACCATGGGTCTTTATCTCCACTGGCCACTGCAGATGCTAACAGCTACCATGGGTCTTTATCCCACCTGGCCACTGCAGACAGCTACCATGGGTCTTTATCTCCACTGGCCACTGCAGATGCTAACAGCTACCATGGGTCTTTATCTCCACTGGCCACTGCAGATGGTAACAGCTACCATGGGTCTTTATCTCCACTGGCCACTGCAATTCAACTCAATTTCACAAACAAATACATATTCTAGAATTCAAACTGAAATATTCTATGATTAATTAATAACAGGACGACTACCAAATGCATACAGTAACTGTTTTCCATGGATGAGATAGTGTGAGTGACTAGAATGGTCCGTACAAGACAAACACAGGTTAATGTGCTCTAATTTACCACTAGAGGGCAGTAGATGCTGACAGGCTGAGGCTCAGGGGTTACCAGTGTTTGGCCATGCTGCAAAATCAAAAGGTTAAGATTAGGGTAAGGCATAAGGTTAGCAGTGTGGTTAAGGTTAGGGTAAAGTTTAAATGTATGTTAAGTTTAGGATTAAGGTTAGGGTTAAGTTTCAAGTCAAATATCAGAGAAAATGTAGAAGTATATCAAATCAAATTTTATTCGTCAAAAGTGCCGAACACAACAGTTGTAGACCTTACAGTGACTGGGGGGTGTTCTAGTTGATCTTTTCCCTGTGTAATCTAGTTTTTGTATTTCTATGTTTCTACCAGTGAAATGCTTACTTACGAGTGTCACGTCCTGACCATAGAGAGACTTTATTTTCTATGGTGGAGTAGGTCAGGGCGTGACTGGGGGGTGTTCTAGTTGATCTTTTCCCTGTGTAGTCTAGTTTTTGTATTTCTATGTTTCTATGTTGGCCTGGTATGGTTCCCAATCAGAGGCAGCTGTCTATCGTTGTCTCTGATTGGGGATCATATTTAGGCAGCCTTTTCCCACCTGTTGTTTGTGGGATTTTGTTTTTGTATCAGCTTTCTTCCTGTGAAGGAGAGGCGGACCAAAATGCAGCGTGGTTATTCATAAACATCTTTAATGAATGATGAAAACGTGACCGCTTTACAAAATAAGAAAACGTGGAAAAACCAAAACAGTCCTAACTGGTGCAAAACACCGAGACAGGAACAACCACCCACAAGATACCTAAAGAAAATGGCTGCCTAAATATGGTTCCCAATCAGAGACAACGATAAACCCCTGCCTCTGATTGAGAACCACTCCAGGCAACCATAGACTTCCCTAGAACACTCAACTGAACAGAACCCCATAGACTACAAAACCCCTAGACAAAACAAACACATAAATCACCCATGTCACCCCCTGGCCTATCCAACATAATAAAGAAAACACAGAATACTAAGGCCTTTTGAGCCCTACAAGGCTGTACGTTCGTTTGTTTGTTTCTCTTTATTGTTTTGTTGCTGGTTCACATTTAAATAAATTATGATGAACCCAAATCAAGCTGCGCCTTGATCTACCCATTTCGACGAGCATTACAACGAGCCCCTAACCAACAATGCAGATTTTTTTTAAAGGATAAGAAATAAATGTAACAGGTAATTAAAGAGCTGCAGTAAAATAACAATAGTGAGACTATATACAGGGGGGGGTACCAGTACAGAGTCAATGTGGAGGTTATATACAGGGGGTACCAGTACAGAGTCAATGTGGAGGTTATATACAGGGGGTACCGGTACAGAGTCAATGTGGAGGCTATATACAGGGGGTACCGGTACAGAGTCAATGTGGAGGCTATATACAGGGGGTACCGGTACAGAGTCAATGTGGAGGCTATATACAGGGGTACCGGTACAGAGTCAATGTGGAGGCTATATACAGGGGTACCGGTACAGAGTCAATGTGGAGGCTATATACAGGGGGTACCGGTACAGAGTCAATGTGGAGGCTATATACAGGGGGTACCTGTACAGAGTCAATGTGGAGGCTATATACAGGGGGTACCGGAACAGGGTCAATGTGCAGGGGGCACCGGTTAGTTGAGGTAGTATGTACATGTAGATAGAGTTATTAAAGTGACTATGCATAGATAACAACAGAGTAGCAGTGGTGTAAAAGAGGGGGCAATACAAATAGTCTGGGTAGAAATTTGATGAGGTGTTCAGGAGTCTTATGGCTTGGGGGGTAGAAGCTGTTTAGAAGCCTCTTGGACCTAGACTTGGCTCTCCGGTACCGCTTGCCGTGCGGTAGCAGAGAGAACAGTCTATGACTTGAGTGGCTGGAGCCTTTGACAATTTTTAGAGCCTTCCTCTTTATTTATTTTGTTTATTTCACCTTTATTTAACCAGGTAGGCTAGTTGAGAACACCTTTATTTAACCAGGTAGGCTAGTTGAGAACACCTTTATTTAACCAGGTAGGCTAGTTGAGAACACCTTTATTTAACCAGGTAGGCTAGTTGAGAACACCTTTATTTAACCAGGTAGGCTAGTTGAGAACACCTTTATTTAACCAGGTAGGCTAGTTGAGAACACCTTTCTTTAACCAGGTAGGCTAGTTGAGAACACCTTTATTTAACCAAGTAGGCTAGTTGAGAACACCTTTATTTAACCAGGTAGGCTAGTTCAGAACAAGTTCTCATTTACAACTGTGACCTGGCCAAGATAAAGCATAACAGTTCAACACATACAACAACACAGAGTTACACATGGAGTAAAACAAACATACAGTCAATAATACAGTAGAAAAATCTATATACAGTGAGTGCAAATGAGGTCGGATAAGAGAGGTAAGGTAATAAATAGGCCATGGTGGCGAAGTAATTACAATATAGCAATTAAACACTGGAATGGTAGATGTGCAGAAGATGAATGTGCAAGTTGAGATATTGGGGTGCAAAGGAGCAAGATAAATAAATAAATACAGTATGGGGATGAGGTAGATTAATTGGGCTATTCACAGATGAGCTACAGAACAGGTGCAGTGATCTGTGAGCTGCTCTGACAGCTGGTGTTTAAAGCTAGTGAGGGAGGTAAGAGTCTCCAGCTTCAGAGATTTTTGCAGTTCGTTCCAGTCATTGGCAGCAGAGAACTGGAAGGAGAGGCGACCAAAGGAAGAATTGGCTTTGGGGGTGACCAGTGAGATATACCTGCTGGAGCGCGTGCTACGGGTGGGTGCTGCTATGGTGACCAGTGAGCTGAGATAAGGCGGGTCTTTACCTAGCAGAGACTTGTAGATTAAGTTGCCTGGTATAGAGGTCCTGGATGACCGGAAGCTTGGCCCCAGTGATGTACTGGGCTGTTCACACTACCCTCTGTAGTGCCTCAAATCAAATCAAATCAAATCTTGTAGTCGGGGTCCGAGCAGTTACCATTCCAGGCAGTGATGCTCTCGATGGTGCAGCTGTAGAACCTTTTGAGGATCTGAGGACCTATGCCAAACCTTTTCAGTCTGCTGAGGGGGAATAAAATTTGTCGTGCCCTCTTCACAAATGTCTTTGTGTGCTTGGACTATGTTAGTTTGTTGGTGATGTGGACACCAAGGAACTTGGAGCTCTCAACCTACTCCACTGCAGCCCTGTCAATGAGAATGGGGGCGTGCTCGGTCCTCCTTTTATCTGTAGTCCACAATCATCTCCTTTGTCTAGGCTGGGCTTCTGACATTGCAACTTGAGTAGATAGTGATGGCCCTGAGCTGCTTATTAGTAGTCTGGCTCAAAGTGGGTCTGGCTCAGAGTGGGTCTGGCTCTGAGTGGGTCTGGCTCTAGATCTGGGTCTGTGGAGAGCAGAGGAGAAGAGAGGCTGTTGGCTGTGTTGGCTGCTGGAGCCAGCTGGCTGTAAATCACAGCTCATTTGTAAGCTGTCAGCACAGCAGTCTGCAATTGAAAATGCAGGCCCAGCCAGGAGCCAAATCCCAGGCCCTTGTAGAGAAGGGATGGAGGGAGACTGCATGAGCAGCTGTCATTAGTTCCAGAGGGATGCTTCCACTCAATGGCAGGTATTCATGTACACCAAGGGAAGCCAGGCTCCCCCCACAATTATTATTATTTTTTTTCAAATAAACATTTACAATCTATCTTTTGCCTCTCTGTGTCTGTAGCTAAAATTGTCCCTTTCCTAAATTAGCCATGGATGTAGGTAGGGATTTGGACTTGTGTTTTCCTTAATTCTCCATACTGGCCAATGATTACAACGGCGATTTTGATCCAATCATTAATTCATACCTTGTTGTGTCCCTGGCCTGAGAGGATGGAAGGTCAATATGTACGGTAGTTAGATATAGAAGGCTAATGTTAACTAGCTAACGTTGCCCATGAATGGAAGTTAGACTAGCGAGTAATCATTTTAGCCATGTAGCCTGGGACAACAAAATATGAAAGCCTGTACTGTATGAGAGTGAGAGACTATTTCATCAATATGAAAGCCTGTACTGTATGAGAGTGAGAGACTATTTCATCAATATGAAAGCCTGTACTGTATGAGAGTGAGAGACTATTTCATCAATATGAAAGCCTGTACTGTATGAGAGTGAGAGACTATTTCATCAATATGAAAGCCTGTACTGTATGAGAGTGAGAGACTATTTCATCAATATGAAAGCCTGTACTGTATGAGAGTGAGAGACTATTTCATCAATATGAAAGAGAAGAGTTGTTTCTCTACAAGTAGAGTGAGTCAAAATGTTGTTCTACTTGCACCAATGTGCGTGCATGCACACACACACACACACACACACACACAGAAATCAGAAACATGCACATCCACATCATATGTAGCTTATGTTGATTGGACTACATCGTTATTTTGGTATATTTTAGTTGTCGCTGTATTAGACTAAGCAGAGGGGGGTAGCCACGCATCGCTACTGTTTCCACTAGACCCTCTATGCTTCCACTCCATGCCTCCACTAGACCCTCTATGCCTCCACTAGACCCTCTATGCCTCCACTAGACCCTCTATGCTTCTACTAGATCCTCTATGCTTCCACCAGACCCTCTATGCTTCCACTAGACCCTCTATGCCTCCACTAGACCCTCTATCCCTCCACTAGACCCTCTATGCCTCCACTAGAGCCTCTATGCTTCCACTAGACCCTCTATGCTTCCACTAGACCCGCTATGCTTCCACCAGACTCTCTATGTTTCCACTAGACCCTCTATGCTTCCACCAGACCCTCTATGCTTCCACTAGACCCTCTATGCTTCCACTAGACCCTCTATGCTTCCACTGCTTCCACTGAGAGGAAGGAGAAGAGACTAGGGGTTTAGACTAACACAGAAACAATCACACAGGGACCAACACATACTAGACAGATGAATGTATTCACACAGGGACCAATACAACCTAGACAGATGAATGTATTCACACAGGGACCAACACAACCTAGACAGATGCTTGTATTCACACAGGGACCAACACATACTAGACAGATGAATGTATTCACACAGGGACCAACACATACTAGACAGATGAATGTATTCACACAGGGACCAACACAACCTAGACAGATGAATGTATTCACACAGGGACCAACACATACTAGACAGATGAATGTATTCACACAGGGACCAACACAACCTAGACAGGTACATGTATTCACACAGGGACCAACACATACTAGACAGATGAATGTATTCACACAGGGACCAACACAACCTAGACAGGTACATGTATTCATATAAATGTTTGATGACAAACCAAGGGTGAAGTGTTGGGTCAGAGGTCCTAGAAGCCTTAATGAAACACCATTTAGAATTTTACAGCATTGATACAACTACAGTAATTAAATGTATTTTTTGTTTGTTTGTGTTTTAATCAGAGGAGACCCGTCTTACTCCAACTCTTCCTGAGTTGGTAGCTGGCCCTCCTGGTCCATCTGGCCCCCTAGGACCTCCAGGTACCACATCAGTTCTGTGTGTGTGTGTGTGTGTGTGTGTGTGTGTGTGTGTGTGTGTGTGTGTGTGTGTGTGTGTGTGTGTGTGTAGCTGGTGTTTTTCTCCGAGAATCAGGACGGAACTACAGGTAGTATGGACATGAATATGTTCTGGAACTGTTTCTGTGACATCACAGGTCCCCCTGGACCAATCGGACCAGCAGGAGTTCCAGGTCTCCCAGGGCGAGATGTGAGTACCAAACAGTCTGGTATAATGTCAGAGATGTTACTATGGTCACGGTCAACATTACATAGCAGAGATGTTACAATGGTCACAGTCAACATTACATAACAGAGATGTTACCATGGTCACGGTCAGGGTGACATTACATAGCAGAGATGTTACCATGGTCACGGTCAGGTCAACATTACATAACAGAGATATTACTATGGTCAAAGTCAACATTACATAACAGAGATGTTACTATGGTCACAGTCAACATTACATAACAGAGATGTTACTATGGTCACGGTCAACATTACACAGCAGAGATGTTACTATGGTCACGGTCAACATTACATAACAGAGATGTTACTATGGTCACGGTCAACATTACATAACAGAGATGTTACTATGGCCACGGTCAGGTCAACATTACATAGCAGAGATGTTACTATGGTCACGGTCAACATTACATAGCAGAGATGTTACTATGGTCACAGTCAACATTACATAACAGAGATGTTACTATGGTCACGGTCAACATTACATAACAGAGATGTTACTATGGCCACGGTCAGGTCAACATTACATAGCAGAGATGTTACTATGGTCACGGTCAACATTACATAGCAGAGATGTTACTATGGTCACAGTCAACATTACATAACAGAGATGTTACTGTGGTCACGGTCAACATTAAATAACAGAGATGTTACTATGGTCACAGTCAGGTCAACAGATGTTACATGGTAGCAGAGATGTTACTATGGCCACGGTCAGGTCAACATTACATAGCAGAGATGTTACTATGGTCACGGTCAGGTCAACATTACATAGCAGAGATGTTACTATGGTCACGGTCAGGTCAACATTACATAGCAGAGATGTTACTATGGTTACGGTCAACATTACATAGCAGAGATGTTACTATGGTCAAGGTCAGGTGAACATTACATAGCAGAGATGTTTCTGTGGTCACGGTCAACATTACAGAGTAGAGATGTTACTATGGTCAAGGTCAACATTACATAGCAGAGATGTTACTATGGTCAAGGTCAACATTACATAGCAGAGATGTTACTATGGTCACAGTCAACATTACATAGCAGAGATGTTACTATGGTCAAGGTCAACATTACATAGCAGAGATGTTACTATGGTCAAGGTCAGGTCAACATAGCAGAGATGTTACTATGGTCACAGTCAACATTACATAACAGATGTTACTATGGTCAAGGTCAACATTACATAGCAGAGATGTTACTATGGTCACAGTCAAAATTACATAGCAGAGATGTTACTATGGTCAAGGTCAGGTCAACATTACATAGCAGAGGTGTTACCATGGTCACGGTCAGGGTGACATTACATAGCAGAGATGTTACTGTGGTCACGGTCAGGTCAACATTACATAGCAGAGATGTTACTATGGTCAGGGTCAACATTACATAGCAGAGGTGTTACTATGGTCACGGTCAACATTACATAACAGAGATGTTACTATGGTCACAGTCAACATTACATAACAGAGATGTTACTATGGTCACGTTCAACATTACATAACAGAGATGTTACTATGGTCACAGTCAACATTATATAGCAGATATGTTACTATGGTCACGGTCAGGTCAACATTACATAGCAGAGATGTTACCATGGTCACGGTCAGGTCAACATTACATAGCAGAGATGTTACCATGGTCACGGTCAGGTCAAAATTACATAGCAGAGATGTTACTATGGTCACGGTCAACATTACAGAACAGAGATGTTACCATGGTCACGGTCAGGTCAACATTACATAGCAGAGATGTTACCATGGTCACGGTCAGGTCAACATTACATAGCAGAGATGTTACTATGGTCACAGTCAACATTACATAGCAGAGATGTTACTATGGTCACAGTCAACATTACATAACAGAGGTGTTACTATGGTCACGGTCAACATTACATAGCAGAGATGTTACTATGGTCAAGGTCAGGTGAACATTACATAGCAGAGATGTTACTATGGTCAGGGTCAACATTACATAGCAGAGGTGTTACTATGGTCACGGTCAACATTACATAACAGAGATGTTACTATGGTCACATTCAACATTACATAACAGAGATGTTACTATGGTCACAGTCAACATTACATAGCAGATATGTTACTATGGTCACGGTCAGGTCAACATTACATAACAGAGATGTTACCATGGTCACGGTCAGGTCAACATTACATAGCAGAGATGTTACTATGGTCACGGTCAACATTACATAACAGAGATGTTACCATGGTCACGGTCAGGTCAACATTACATAGCAGAGATGTTACCATGGTCACGGTCAGGGCAGTGTTAGCCTGGCTATGTGAGGGAGGTGTCTGAAACATCGCCCTGTTCGTGCGTTGCAGGCAGAAGGAGGTCTCCAAGGCAAGGCTGGGAATCCCGGTCCTAAAGGAGACGCAGGGGAGAGGGTGAGGCAAAATGTTACCCCTAATGTTCTCATAAGAAAACACTGGACTGCTTTGTAATTCATTCGCTATGAAAGGTTCAGAGGGTTTATTTCAACAATGTCTTTGTTCCATTGTGCACAAGACATCTGTTTGATCAGGAGGTAGACAGGCACTCTTCAAAGACCTCAGTTACTAAGGTATCCTCCCAAATGGAACCCTGTCCCCTACAGAGTGCACTATTTTTAATCAGGGCCTGGTCTCTCTCTCTCTCTCTCTCTCTCTCTCTCTCTCTCTCTCTCTCTCTCTCTCTCTCTATATATATATATATAGGGCCCTTCAGGATTACCAGGGGAGCACGGCCAGCCTGTGAGTACAGCACGTGTTGCACGCAACACGTGCACACACACACACACACACACACACACACACACACACACACACACACACGCACACAAACATACACACACATGTATTTGACCTCCTAGTCTTGCACATAGTATTTCACACCACACTCAGACATTCTGTGTATTCTAGGTAGTCTGTGTATGTTGCCTCTGTGTTGATAATGTATGTGTGACTGTGTTTACAGGGGCAGTCTGGGCAGAAGGGGGAGCCAGGAGAGGGTTTGCCTGAGGTATGCACAGTATTGGACCTCAGTAGATTTTAATATGCTGCTTCCCTGAGTATTCATGGCTCTTTTTGCCCGTGGAGGTGAGTGTGTTTCTGAATGCATGTCTGTCTGTATCTGTCTGTCTCTCAGGGGGAAGCTGAAGGAGTATGTCTGTATCTATCTGTCTCTCAGGGGAAGCTAGTGTCTGTATCTGTCTCTCAGGGGAAGCTGAAGGGTGTCTGTATCTGTCTGCTCAGGGGGAAGCTGAAGGAGTATGTCTGTATCTGTCTGTCTCTCAGGGGAAGCTGAAGGAGTGTCTGTATCTGTCTGTCTCTCAGGGGAAGCTGAAGGAGTATGTCTGTATCTATCTGTCTCTCTGTTTCTGTATCTGTCTGTCTCTCAGGGGAAGCTGAAGGAGTATGTCTGTATCTGTCTGTCTCTCAGGGGAAGCTGAAGGAGTTTCTGTATCTGTCTGTCTCTCAGGGGAAGCTGAAGTAGTGTCTGTATCTGTCTGTCTCTCAGGGGCGCTGAAGGAGTATGTCTGTATCTGTCTGTCTCTCAGGGGGAAGCAGAAGGAGTATGTCTGTATCTGTCTGTCTCTCAGGGGGAAGCTGAAGGAGTGTCTGTATCTGTCTGTCTCTCAGGGGAAGCTGAAGGAGTATGTCTGTATCTATCTGTCTCTCAGGGGAAGCTGAAGGAGTGTCTGTATCTGCCTGTCTCTCAGGGGGAAGCTAAAGGAGTATGTCTGTATCTGTCTGTCTCTCAGGGGAAGCTGAAGGAGTATGTCTGTATCTGTTTGTCTCTCAGAGGGAAGCTGAAGGAGTATGTCTGTATCTGTCTGTCTCTCTGAAGGAGTGTCTGTATCTGTCTGTCTCTCTGGGGGAAGCTGAAGGAGTATGTCTGTATCTGCCTGTCTCTCAGGGGGGGATGTCTGTATCTGCCTGTCTCTCAGGGGAAGCTGAAGGAGTATGTCTGTATCTGTCTGTCTCTCAGGGGCGCTGAAGGAGTATGTCTGTATCTGTCTGTCTCTCAGGGGGCGCTGAAGGAGTATGTCTGTATCTGTCTGTCTCTCTGAAGGAGTGTGTCTGTATCTGTCTGTCTCTCAGGGGAAGCTGAAGGAGTATGTCTGTATCTGTCTGTCTCTCAGGGGGCGCTGAAGGAGTATGTCTGTATCTGTCTGTCTCTCAGGGGGCGCTGAAGGAGTATGTCTGTATCTGTCTGTCTCTCAGGGGAAGCTGAAGGAGTATGTCTGTATCTGTCTGTCTCTCAGGGGGCGCTGAAGGAGTGTGTCTGTATCTGTCTGTCTCTCAGGGGGAAGCTGAAGGAGTATGTCTGTATCTGTCTGTCTCTCAGGGGGCGCTGAAGGAGTGTCTGTATCTGTCTGTCTCTCAGGGGGAAGCTGAAGGAGTATGTCTGTATCTGTCTGTCTCTCAGGGGGGCGCTGAAGGAGTGTCTGTATCTGTCTGTCTCTCAGGGGGAAGCTGAAGGAGTATGTCTGTATCTGTCTGTCTCTCAGGGGGGCGCTGAAGGAGTGTCTGTATCTGTCTGTCTCTCAGGGGGAAGCTGAAGGATTGCAGCAGCTGAGGGAAGCTCTCAAGATCCTGGCAGAGAGAGTTTTGATTCTGGAACACATGATTGGCATCCACGGTAAAGGGGGAGGGGTTTCTGATTCTGGAACACATGATTGGCATCCACGGTAAAGGGGGAGGGGTTTCTGATTCTGGAACACATGATTGGCATCCACAGTAAAGGGGAGGGGTTTCTGATTCTGGAACACATGATTGGCATCCACGGTAAAGGGGAGGGGTTTCTGATTCTGGAACACATGATTGGCATCCACAGTAAAGGGGGAGGGGTTTCTGATTCTGGAACACATGATTGGCATCCACGGTAAAGGGGGAGGGGTTTCTGATTCTGGAACACATGATTGGCATCCACGGTAAAGAGGGAGGGGTTTCTGATTCTGGAACATAATTCCATAATAGCATTACTTGGGTCAGAGAATAGAGTGAGACTCAGAAAGTGAGACTCTAATGTTGGTTCTCATGGTTTCTACCATTGTCCTTTTCTGTATGCAGAGAGTCCAGTGGAGTCAGGCTCTGGACTGGAAGGCCTACCAGACTCCTTTTCCTTCCCCACCATCAAGACCAGACTGGCCGAGTCCACCATCAAGACCAGGCGACTCCAGCCCCTCCAACTCTCCTCCCGTCCATCCTCAAGGAAGCACTCTGGTGGCCAGACGGAGACCATGTATTTTTTAAGACACCAATGAGTGTGTGTGTGTGTGTGTGTGTGTGTGTGTGTGTGTGTGTGTGTGTGTGTGTGTGTGTGTGTGTGTGTGTGTGTGTGTGTGTGTGTGTGTGTGTGTGTGTGTGTGTGTGTGTCTGATATAAAAG
>NC_056441.1:86533037-86648037 GCF_018296145.1 Oncorhynchus tshawytscha
AGGGGGAGCTGTCTTCCAAGGAGTTTTTCCTAGCCACTGTGCTTCTGCCTCTGCATTGCTGGCTCTTTGGGGTTTTATGCTGAATTTTGAGCTGAATTTGAGCTGTCCATGAACAGCTAAACATTAAGTTAACTGAGCTGTCTTCTGGGTCATAAACATTAGGTTAACTGAGCTGTCTACTGGGTCATAAACAGCTAAACATTAGGTTAACTGAGCTGTCTACTGGGTTATAAACTTTAGGTTAACTGAGCTGTCTACTGGGTCATAAACAGCTAAACATTAGGTTAACTGAGCTGTCTACTGGGTTATAAACTTTAGGTTAACTGAGCTGTCTACTGGGTGATTAACAGCTAAACATTAGGTTAACTGAGCTGTCTGCTGGGTTATAAACATTAGGTTAACTGAGCTGTCTACTGGGTTATAAACATTAGGTTAACTGAGCTGTCTGCTTTGTTATAAACATTAGGTTAACTGAGCTGTCTGCTGGGTTATAAACATTAGGTTAACTGAGCTGTCTACTGGGTGATTAACAGCTAAACATTAGGTTAACTGAGCTGTCTGCTGGGTTATAAACATTAGGTTAACTGAGCTGTCTACTGGGTTATAAACATTAGGTTAACTGAGCTGTCTACTGGGTTATAAACATTAGGTTAACTGAGCTGTCTGCTTTGTTATAAACAGCTAAACATTAGGTTAACTGAGCTGTTTGCTCGGTTATAAACATTAGGTTAACTGAGCTGTCTGCTTTGTTATAAACAGCTAAACATTAGATTAACTGAGCTGTCTGCTCGGTTATAAACATTAGGTTAACTGAGCTGTCTACTGGGTCATTAACAGCTAAACATTAGGTTAACTGAGCTGTCTACTGGGTCATTAACAGCTAAACATTAGGTTAACTGAGCTGTCTGCTCGGTTATAAACATTAGGTTAACTGAGCTGTCTGCTCGGTTATAAAGATTAGGTTAACTGAGCTGTCTACTGAGTTATAAACATTAGGTTAACTGAGCTGTCTACTGGGTTATAAACATTAGGTTAACTGAGCTGTCTACTGGGTTATAAACATTAGGTTAACTGAGCTGTCTACTGGGTTATAAACATTAGGTTAACTGAGCTGTCTACTGGGTCATAAACAGCTAAACATTAGGTTAACTGAGCTGTCTACTGGGTTATAAACTTTAGGTTAACTGAGCTGTCTAGTGGGTTATAAACAGCTAAACATTAGGTTAACTGAGCTGTCTACTGGGTCATAAACAGCTAAACATTAGGTTAACTGAGCTGTCTACTGGGTTATAAACATTAGGTTAACTGAGCTGTCTACTGGGTGATTAACAGCTAAACATTAGGTTAACTGAGCTGTCTGCTGGGTTATAAACATTAGGTTAACTGAGCTGTCTACTGGGTGATTAACAGCTAAACATTAGGTTAACTGAGCTGTCTGCTGGGTTATAAACATTAGGTTAACTGAGCTGTCTGCTTTGTTATAAACAGCTAAACATTAGGTTAACTGAGCTGTCTGCTCGGTTATAAACATTAGGTTAACTGAGATGTCTACTGGGTCATAAACAGCTAAACATTAGGTTAACTGAGCTGTCTACTGGGTTATAAACATTAGGTTAACTGAGCTGTCTGCTTTGTTATAAACAGCTAAACATTAGATTAACTGAGCTGTCTACTGGGTCATAAACAGCTAAACATTAGGTTAACTGAGCTGTCTACTGGGTCATAAACAGCTAAACATTAGGTTAACTGAGCTGTCTACTGGGTCATAAACAGCTAAACATTAGGTTAACTGAGCTGTCTACTGGGTCATAAACAGCTAAACATTAGGTTAACCGTACAAAGACATACTGCTACTTGGTGAATTCATTTTTTTTTTATAGTTAAACATTTTAAAAAGTTATCAGTTTTAGATAAAACTATACAAAATATATTCATGTCACCAAATAATTTATTAAAACACACTGTTTTGTAATGAAGGTCTACATTAGCCTCAACAGCACTCTGTAGGGTAGCACCATGCTGTAGCCGGAGGACAGCTAGCTTCTGTCCTCCTCTATGTAGATTGACTTTAATACAAAACCTAGGAGGCTCGTGGTTCTCACCCCCTTCCATAGACCTACAAAGTAAATATGACAACTTCCGAAGGACGCCCTCCAACCTATCAGAGCTCTTGCGGATTGAACTGACATGTTGTCCGCCCAATCAAAGGATCAGAGAATGAATATATTACTGAAAGCATAAGCTACAGCTAGCTAGCACTGCAGGAAATATAATGTGTTGAGTAATTGACTCAAAGATAGAGAAAGACAATAGTTGAACAGTTTAATTTCTTCAAAAATGATGGAGAAGCAAGAGAGAGAGAGAGTTAGCTATATTTGATTGTATTTTTTAAAACTTTCACTTTCATTTAGCTAGCAAATGCAGCTAGCTAGTTTAGCCTACTCCAACACTCGGCTAAAACAGAGGGGGATGTTATGTTAGCTAGCTGGCTATGGCTACCCAACAGAGGGGGATGTTATGTTAGCTAGCTGACTATGGCTACCCAACAGAGGGGGATGTTATGTTAGCTAGCTGGCTGGCTATGGCTACCCAACAGAGGGGGATGTTATGTTAGCTAGCTGGCTATGGCTACCCAACAGAGGGGGATGTTATGTTAGCTAGCTGGCTGGCTATGGCTACCCAACAGAGGGGGATGTTATGTTAGCTAGCTGGCTATGGCTACCCAACAGAGGGGGATGTTATGTTAGCTAGCTGGCTAAGGCTATCCAACACTGGAACACTTCCAAGTCAAGGTAAGCTTTTGGTTTTATTCATTTATTGCCACCAGGGCCCTATGGTGTATCTGCTAAACTGCTTTCTGACTGTACACTGTACTGCATGATTGTAGTGGATTTACTAACACGTTAGTTCTAGTGGCTATGTTGACAATAATCACATTTTATTAGTCACATACACATTATTAGCATATATTCTAGAGAAAATGTGTGGGCAGAACTGAAAAAGAGTGTGCGAGCAAGGAGGCCTACAAACCTGACTCAGCTACACCAGCTCTGCCAGGAGGAATTGACCAAAATTCACCCAACTTATAGTGGGAAACTTGTGGAAGGCTACCCAAAACGTTTGACCCAAGTTAAACAATTTAAAGGCAATGCTACCAAATACTAATTGAGTTTATGTAAACTTTTGACCCACTGGGAATGTGATGAAAGAAATAAAAGCTGAAATAAATCACTCTACTATTATTCTGACATTTCACATTCTTAAAATAAAGTTGTGATCCTAACTCACCTAAGACAGGGAATTTTTACTAGGATTAAATGTCAGGAATTGTGAAAAACTGAGTTTAAATGTATTTGGCTAAGGTGTGTGTAAACTTCCAACTTGTGCGTGCCAACAACTGTATCCCAGTCCGCGATCAAAACAATCTTGAAGCATGGATTCTGATTGGCCAGACCAGCATTGAACAGACGGTTATTTCCTGTTTGAGTTTCTGCCTATAGGAAGGGAGCAAAATGGAGGTGTGATCTGATTTGCCAAAGGAATGACGGTGGAGGGCCTTGTATGCATCCCGGAAGGGGGAGTAGCAGTGGTCGACCGTTCCGTTTTAGCAGCGTGTGTACTACAATCAATGTGTTGGTAGAACTTTGGTAGCGTTTTCCTCAAACTTGCTTTGTTAAAATCCCCAGTTATAATAAATGCAGTCTCGGGATATGTGGTTTCCAGTTTGCACAGTATAGTTCCTTGGGGGCTGTTGTGGTATCAGCTTGAGGGGGAACATACACGGCCGTGACTGTAAACAAAGAGAATTCTCTTAGGAGGTAATACGGTCGGCATTTGATTGTGAGGTATTCTAAGTCGGGTGAACAAAAGCAGTAGGGTAAAGTACTTAAGTAAAAAATACTTTTTAAAGTACTACTTAATTTGTTTTTTGGAGTATCTGTATTTAACTTTACTATTTATATTTTTTACTACTTTTACTTTTACTCCACTACATTCCTAAAGAAAATATTGTACTTTTTACTTAATGTTTTCCCTGACACCCAAAAATATTTATTACATTTTGAATGGTTAGCAGGACAGAAAAATTGTCTAATTCACACAAGAGAACATCCCTGGTAATCCCTACTGCCTCTGATCTGGTGGACTCACCAAGTGTTGGAGCATGCCCCTGGCTTTCTGTAAATAAAAGAAAAAATAAAATTTTGCCACCTGGTTTGCTTCATATAAGCAATTTGAAAAGATGAATACTTTACCTTTAACTTTTACATGCACGTGTGATACTTAAGTATAATTAAAACCAAATGCTTTTTGACTTTTACTCAAGTAGTATTTTACTGGGTAACTTTCACTTTTACTTGAGTCATTTTCTATTAAGGTATCTTTACTTTTACTCAAATATGACAATTGGGTACTTTTTCCACCACTGAACAAAAGGACTTGAGTTTCTGTACATTATCACAATAACACCATGCAACATACAGCAGCGCCTTTCTTCTTCCCAGAGAGTTCTTTATTCCTGTCTGCACGATGTAGGAAGAACCCAATTGGCTGTATGGATGGGGACAGTATATCCCAGAGAGCCATGATGCCGTGAAACAGACTATGTTACAGACCCTGATGTATCTCTGGAAGGAGATCATCGCCCTGAGCTCGTCTTCTTTATTGTCCAGAAAGTGAACATTAGCGAGTAATATACTCGGAAGCGGTGGATGGTGTGCACGTCTCCTGAGTCAGACTAGAAGTCCACTCCGAATACTTGGAGCAGCCTCTGGGATAAGTTCAATTGCCCTGGGATGTACGAACAAAGGATCCAATTCGGGAAAGTGGTATTCCTGGTCATAATGCTGGTGAGTTACCTCCGCTCTGATGTCCAAAAGTTATTTCCGGCTGTATGTAATAACACAAAAAAACGTTCTGGGCTAGCCTCCCGGGTGGCGCAGTGGTTAAGGCCGTTGTACTGCAGTGCCAGCTGCGCCACCAGAGACTCTGGGTTCGTGCCCAGGCTCTGTTGTAACCGACCGGGAGGTCCGTGGGGTGACGCCCAATTGGCCTAGTGTCGTCCGGGTTAGGGAGGGCTTGGCCGGTAGGGATATCCTTGTCTCATCGTGCACCAGAGATTCCTGTGGCGGGCCGGGCGTAGTGCGCACTAACCAAGGTTGCCAGGTGTTTCCTCCGACACATTGGTACGGCTGGCTTCCGGGTTGGATGCGCGCTGTGTTAAGAAGCAGTGTGGCTTGGTTGAGTTGTGTATCTGAGGACGCATGACTTTCAACCTTTGTCTCTCCTGAGCCCGTACGGGAGTTGTAGTGATGAGACAAGATAGTAGCTACTAACAATTGGAAACCATGAAATTGGGGAGAAAAAGGGGGTAAAAAAAGGTTTTAAATTCAAAAACGTTCTGGGCTAATAATGTAAGAAATTTTTAAAAATCAAAATACTGCAAAGTTGCTTAGGAGTTAGAAGCAGAGCTGCTATGTCTGCTGGCGTCATCTTGCTACATGTGTCAACGATGTAGGATGTGTGTAACGGTTAGTGGTTATGGTATGAAGGTTTGGCTTGGAAAGGCTTCTTTTTTATATATATACAACGATCAAAGTGATTACGCTGTGAAAGTGATTATTATGTGTTGATCATCTCTGTCAGTGTATGGCACTGGGACTATGTGTTGATCATCTCTGTCAGTGTATGGCACTGGGACTATGTGTTGATCATCTCTGTCAGTGTATGACACTGGGACTATGTGTTGATCATCTCTGTCAGTGTATGGCACTGGGACTATGTGTTGATCATCGCTGTCAGTGTATGACACTGGGACTATGTGTTGATCATCTCTGTCAGTGTATGACACTGGGACTATGTGTTGATCATCTCTGTCAGTGTATGGCACTGGGACTATGTGTTGATCATCTCTGTCAGTGTATGGCACTGGGACTATGTGTTGATCATCTCTGTCAGTGTATGACACTGGGACTATGTGTTGATCATCTCTGTCAGTGTATGGCACTGGGACTATGTGTTTATTATTCTTTCCCTCCTTTCATGTCTGATCTATCTCTCTTGTTGTTCCTCTCTAGTGAACTGAGGCATGTTGATATGAGACTAGCAGGCAGGCCACTGGGGAAATGCTGCAGTCCATTTAATCATTCATGAGATCTCACAGATCTTCCTGTGTATACCAAAGTTACTGATAATGCACTGCACACACACACACACACACACACACACACACACACACACACACACACACACACACACACACACACACACAGTGGGTCTGTGGTCCATGTGTTGGCTCAGTACACAACATGGTAGCTTGTTTGGTGGACACATGGGAGGAAGGGAGGGAGACTGTGTGTGATTTTCTCTTTCTTTTCATCTGACAGCAACTGCTCCCGCCCTGCCATGGGAAACCAGCTCTCAGATTACTGCTCCCCTCCCCGCTGCCAGCTCTCGGAGATGGATTATTGCAATCACAGGAGCCATCAGAGGTGCCAGAAACCAGTGGAGGTCCATGGGAAACCAGCAGCTCCCCGGGATACAGCCATGGGAAACCAGCTCTCAGATTACTGCTCCCCGCCCATTGCCTGGGAAACCAGCCCAGATTACTGCCGCTGCCATGGGAAACCAGCTCTCAGATTACTGCTCCCCAGCCCGTTGCCATGGGAAACCAGCTCTCATGGGAAACCAGATTACTGCTCCCCGCCCCCATGGGAAACCAGCTCTCAGATTACTGCTCCCCTCCCGCTGCCATGGGAAACCAGCTCTCAGATTACTGCTCCCCGCCCGTTGCCGTGGGAAACCAGCTCTCAGATTACTGCTCCCCGCCCGTTGCCATGGGAAACCAGCTCTGTTGATTTGCCTCTGGTTTTGTTGTTTATTACACATTCATTGTTGTTATTTTCTCATTCCTTTGATGTACGAAACATGTACATTTCGCTATAGAAATGTGTGTAGGCATTTTGTGTATGTCTGTTCAACAGAGTAAATGAAGGAGAGAGGGAGAGAGGGAGACAACTAAATAAGGAGAGAGGGAGATAACTAAAGAAGGAGAGGGGGAGACGACTAAAGAAGGAGAGAGGGAGATAACTAAAGAAGGAGAAAGGGAGATAACTAAAGAAGGAGAGGGGGAGACGACTAAAGAAGGAGAGAGGGAGATAACTAAATAAGGAGAGAGGGAGATAACTAAAGAAGGAGAGAGGGAGACGACTAAAGAAGGAGAGAGAGGAGATGACTAAAGAAGGAGAGAGGGAGACTAAAGAAGGAGAAAGGGAGATAACTAAAGAAGGAGATAACTAAAGAGGGAGATAACTAAAGAAGGAGAGAGGGAGAGACTAAAGAAGGAGAGAGGGAGATAACTAAAGAAAAGAGGAGACAACTAAAGAAGGAGAGAGGGAGATAACTAAAGAAGGAGAAGGGGAGATAACTAAAGAAGGAGAGAGGGAGATAACTAAAGAAGGAGAGAGGGAGATAACTAAAGAAGGAGAGGGGGAGATAACTAAAGAAGGAGAGGGGGAGGGAGATAACTAAAGAAGGAGAGAGGGAGATAACTAAAGAAGGAGAGAAGACAACTAAAGAAGGAGAGAGGGAGATAACTAAAGAAGGAGAAGGGGAGATAACTAAAGAAGGAGAGAGGGAGACAACTAAAGAAGGAGAGAGGAAACAACCTAAGGTAGGAGAGAGGGAGATAACTAAAGAAGGAGAGAGGGAGACGACTAAAGAAGGAGAGAGGAGACAATTAAAGAAGGAGAGAAGAGACAACTAAAGAAGGAGAGAGGGAGACAACTAAAGAAGGAGAGAGGAGACAACTAAAGAAGGAGAGAGGAGACAACAAGAGAAGGAGAGAGGGAGACGACTAAATAAGTAGAGAGTCTCTGCTGAAACATGCTGAACACATTGAAGCTGGCTTCATGCGTCTTCCTAGCCTCCTTAAGAAACATAAGACATGTTCAGAAGTTAAGAGACGTATCACACACAATGGACCACCAGAGCCAGAGATGTAAAGTCCAGACCATGGGACACAGCAGGAACTAGCCTCACTCAACTACAGACCAAACATATGCCTTTAAATAAATACCAACAAGGGATAGGCCTTTAAATAAATACCAACAAGGGATAGGCCTTTAAATAAATACCAACAAGGGATAGGCCTTTAAATAAATGCCAACAAGGGATAGGCCTTTAAATAAATACCAACAAGGGATAGGCCTTTAAATAAATACCAACAAGGGATAGGCCTTTAAATAAATACCAACAAGGGATAGGCCTTTAAATAAATACCAACAAGGGATAGGCCTTTAAATAAATACCAACAAGGGATAGGCCTTTAAATAAATACCAACAAGGGATAGGCCTTTAAATAAATACCAACAAGGGATAGGCCTTTAAATAAATACCAACAAGGGATAGGCCTTTAAATAAATACCAACAAGGGATAGGCCTTTAAATAAATGCCAACATGGAATGTGCCTTTGATTTTATCTATCAGGATCCTCATTAGCCAATGGTGACAGCTAGTCTTACTGGGGTCCGACACATTTTTTTTTTTAATTTAAAAAAGACATTACAGGCAAAATACATTACAATTTACATACATTTAAATACATTACAATTCACATACATTTAAATACATTGCAAT
Organism: Oncorhynchus tshawytscha; assembly: GCF_018296145.1. Taxonomy (NCBI): domain Eukaryota; kingdom Metazoa; phylum Chordata; class Actinopteri; order Salmoniformes; family Salmonidae; genus Oncorhynchus; species Oncorhynchus tshawytscha. The sequence continues at coordinate 86,541,673 of NC_056441.1, forward strand.
TTACATACATTTAAATACAGTACAATTTACATACATTTAAATACATTACAATTTACATACATTTAAATACATTGCAATTTACATACATTTAAATACATTACAATTTACATACATTTAAATGCATTACAATGTACATACATTTAAATACATTGCAATTTACATACATTTAAATACATTACAATTTACATGCATTTAAATACATTACAATTTACATACATTTAAATATATTAACATGTAGCATGTGTGTGAATCTATCAGTTCCACAGACTTGTCAGTACATACACACAACAAGTAGGTCACGTACCTGTATATATAAAGACCAACAAAGGATAGGCCTTTAAATAAAGACCAACAATGGGATATCAAATCAAATCAAATCAAATTTTATTTGTCACATACACATGGTTAGCAGATGTTAATGCGAGTGTAGCGAAATGCTTGTGCTTCTAGTTCCGACAATGCAGTAATAACCAACGAATAATCTAGCTAACAATTCCAAAACTACTACCTTATACACACAAGTGTAAAGGGATAAAGAATATGTACATAAAGATATATGAATGAGTGATGGTACAGAGCGGCATAGGCAAGATGCAGTAGATGGTATCGAGTACAGTATATACATATGAGATGAGTATGTAAACAAAGTGGCATAGTTAAAGTGGCTAGTGATACATGTATTACATAAAGATGCAGTAGATGATATAGAGTACAGTATATACGTATACATATGAGATAAATAATGTAGGGTATGTAAACATTATATTAAGTAGCATTGTTTAAAGTGGCTAGTGATATATTTTACATCAATTCCCATTATTAAAGTGGCTGGAGCTGAGTCAGTGTGTTGGCAGCAGCCACTCAATGTTAGTGGTGGCTGTTTAACAGTCTGATAGCCTTGAGATAAAAGCTGTTTTTCAGTCTCTCGGTCCCAGCTTTGATGCACCTGTACTGACCTCGCCTTCTGGATGATAGCGGGGTGAACAGGCAGTGGCTCGGGTGGTTGTTGTCCTTGATGATCTTTATGGCCTTCCTGTGACATCGGGTGGTGTAGGTGTCCTGGAGGGCAGGTAGTTTGCCCCCGGTGATGCGTTGTGCAGACCTCACTACCCTCTGGAGAGCCTTACGGTTGTGGGCGGAGCAGTTGCCGTACCAGGCGGTGATACAGTCCGCCAGGATGCTCTCGATTGTGCATCTGTAGAAGTTTGTGAGTGCTTTTGGTGACAAGCCAAATTTCTTCAGCCTCCTGAGGTTGAAGAGGCCCTGCTGCGCCTTCTTCACGATGCTGTCTGTATGGGTGGACCAATTCAGTTTGTCTGTGATGTGTACGCCGAGGAACTTAAAACTTACTACCCTCTCCACTACTGTTCCATCGATGTGGATAGGGGGGTGTTCCCTCTGCTGTTTCCTGAAGTCCACAATCATCTCCTTAGTTTTGTTGACATTGAGTGTGAGGTTATTTTCCTGACACCACACTCTGAGGGCCCTCACCTCCTCCCTGTAGGCCGTCTCGTCGTTGTTGGTAATCAAGCCTACCACTGTTGTGTCGTCCGCAAACTTGATGATTGAGTTGGAGGCGTGCGTGGCCACGCAGTCGTGGGTGAACAGGGAGTACAGGAGAGGGCTCAGAACGCACCCTTGTGGGGCCCCAGTGTTGAGGATCAGCGGGGTGGAGATGTTGTGCCTTTAAATAAAGTCCAACAATGGGTTTGGTCTATGCTTGAAGACAAAGAGACACCAATTGTGATTATGCGTGGCACTATTTAAGAGTGACTATGTAAGAGTGACTATGTAAGAGTGACTATGTAAGAGTGACTATGTAAGAGTGACTACATTGGAGGCAAAACTTCCTTAAGCAGGTCAAGTTCAAGTTTAATTTGTTGCAATTGCAAACAGACATTAGAATGTTCAAATGTAGTGGGGAAAAAAAACATTAAAAAGTGTGAAACACCTTGGACTGAAACAACTGAACCAATCAGACAAGTAAGGTAAGAAAGACATGGGCATTAGATGTAAATATAGCCTGTACAATTTATATGAGAGGGATCATAGAGGTGGAGGGAGCTCTGTGTGTGTGTGTGTGTGTGTGTGTGTGTGTGCGTGCGTGCATGCGTGTGCATGTGCGTGTGTGTGTGTGTGTGTGTGTGTGTGTGTGTGTGTGTGCATCACAGGTATCTTCTTTGGAGGTGGAACAGGAGCCCCGGGGGTTGGTGTTGTGGTTTATCCTGGGGTTGACATTGCCCATGTCTAGTGGTGTGGGATAAGTAGCAGCTGGTCACCTGGTAATGTCTGGGCAGTATCAAGACTACTGGGGTTAACATGGCCATGATGCTTAACCCATCCCACTGTCCCGTCCTTAAGTCTAAGGTTGTTTAAGGAAGGCTAGGCCTCCATAAGCAGCCCGTCTTAACAATCCACACAACACACTGATGAGAGCAATATCTATGTTTCTTATACAGTCTAACTCACTTCACAACACTACTGAACACGGACTAATAACAACAACTAAAATAACAGACAAGTGAATCACAGTTCAATAATGTTCAATAAATATTAAGTGTTTCTTTTTGTTTACTGAATGGTGTTGAAGATAGTTCCTATAGATTCCCTGCTACAGACTGGGTTGTTCCTATAGATTCCCTGCTACAGACTGGGTTGTTCCTATAGATTCCCTGCTACAGACTGGGTAGTTCCTATAGATTCCCTGCTACAGACTGGGTTGTGGCTATAGATTCCCTGCTACAGACTGGGTTGTTCCTATAGATTCCCTGGTCACCTGGGTCTGTGGCTATAGACTACAGACTGGGTTGTTCCTATAGATTCCCTGCTACAGACTGGGTTGTGGCTATAGATTCCCTGCTACAGACTGGGTTGTCCTATAGATTCCTGCTACAGACTGGGTTGTTCCACTGCTACAGACTGGGTTGTTCCTATAGATTCCCTGCTACAGACTGGGTTGTTCCTATAGATTAACCCTGCTACAGACTGGGTTGTTCCTATAGATTCCCTGCTACAGACTAAGATTCCCTGCTAACAGACTGGGTTGTTCCTATAGATTCCCTGCTACAGACTGGGTTGTTCCTATAGATTCCCTTACAGACTGGGTTGTTCCTATAGATTCCCTGCTACAGAATGGGTTGTTCCTATAGATTCCCTGCTACAGACTGGGTTGTTCCTATAGATTCCCTGCTACAGACTGGGTTGTTCCTATAGATTCCCTGCTACAGACTGGGTTGTTCCTATAGATTCCCTGCTACAGACTGGGTTGTTCCTATAGATTCCCTGCTACAGACTGGGTTGTTCCTATAGATTCCCTGCTACAGACTGGGTTGTTCCTATAGATTCCCTGCTACAGACTGGGTTGTTCCTATAGATTCCCTGCTACAGACTGGGTTGTTCCTATAGATTCCCTGCTACAGACTGGGTTGTGGCTAGATATCTGACCAATCATGTTCATAGTAGTCACCACATATTGGAAGGTCAAAAAGGAGTCAGATGTCAGGACTCAAACCAGCGCTGAAGGTTGGTGATGGTGTCAGTCCGGAGACTGTGGTTCCACACTGAGGTCAGGACTCAAACCAGCGCTGAAGATTGGTGATGGTGTCAGTCCGGAGACTGTGGTTCCACACTGAGGTCAGGACTCAAACCAGCGCTGAAGGTTGGTGATGGTGTTAGTCCGGAGACTGTGGTTCCGCACAACGCGACATGCTGTGCAGTAATGCTCCGCCCAGAAAGCAGTCAGGTGCACGGTGTAGCTCCTCCTCCAAGCCAGGTGTCTCTGCAGGAGGGTGGGGCTCCGGCGCAGCAGCATCAGGTATTGGGCGAGCAGGCGGGGAGAGGAGAAGTCGTCCACATGAATGAAGGCATCATGGGGGAGGAAGCGTTCGTAGTTTTCCCGCGGCGGCCCGAGAACTACAGGAACGGCCCCGGCCAGTAAGGAGTTCCAGAGCTTCTCAGTGATGTAGTCGGGGTGCTGGGAGTTCTCCAACGCCAGATAAAACAGATAACGCCTCACCGTGCGTACCACAGTGCTGTCCTCTGGCAGTGGCACACCTGCGCGCCCGAACACATCCACGTCAACGTAGTTAACCAGCCGACGGTAATACTCCACGCGGGCCTGCGACTCCGACCAGTTACTGATGACCCAGGCCAGTAGGTGGGGCCGTCGGGGGCGTGTGTGGGGGGCGTTGGCCTGAGGGTGAAGGCGGGTCACCAGGTAGCCGTAGGGGAGGAAGATGTCTGAATCTGCACGGTAGGTCATGGTGAGGTTGAACAAGCCCTCGAACTGCCGCAGGCCACGAGTGTGAGACGGGGACTCAAAATTCATCCAGATCCACTTCTGGCCATGGGGTCGTGGGTCAGACGGGAGCGCCGTGGCGTTGGTCACTATCTCACGGTGGTGCATGATGATGGCGTCAGCCCCAGGGTACATGCGTCGGTCGTCGGTCAGTACGCACCCACGGATCCCAAAGCGCGCCTCACAGTCTGGCAGTCTGCGGTAACGGCCGAAGGGGTGCGTCCACAACAGAAGGGTGACATCTCTGGGCTCCACTCCAGTGAGAGAGAGGGGTTGGAGTTGTGGGTCAAAGAGATTGAGAAAACACACTCCGAGGAGGAGAAAGAGTCCACAGACGAAAGCGATGAAACACACCCAAGAGCATGATCTTCTCAGAACAGCCACTCGAAATGTTTTGCAGCGACACAGACTGGGGCGCTTACCGGCTCTGTGAAAGGTAGAACGACCCCCTGTTATCCACTGAGTTAGCTCCATGAAACTTCCAGTCCTTATATCCATTAACTACTCATGCACCCTTTGTCATTAACTCCAGAAGTTCTAGAACCTTAACGTCCACTGCCCTGTCACATTCTCCTCTCCGTTGAACTCAAGAATAATGATCTCTTCCACCTGGGCTAGGATGACAAGGACAAAAGTTAAGGTCCTCCTTCCTCATACCTGCTACCTCCCTGCGCTATGAGGGAAAAAAACAGTCGGCCCAGTCTCAGGAAAACATTTACGTTAGGCCTACAGTCTTTTTGTCTCTATTCTGTCAGGCGAGATTAGGACATCCGCCACCAGACTTTAATCATATGTTACCTACATTTCCTGAGCTGTGTTGTTAATGTGGTCGCAAACAGATAGGCCTAAACACCATCCTGCTCAAATAGTTGATGTGGCAGCGTGTGAGCTCCGGTTACCGGTGAATGGGGTCTTTGTCACCCTGAGAGGCTCTTTCAGGATGGCACAAGTAAACACGCTGTCCCTCGGGTTGAGGGCTGCTGTGTATCCGAGAGGCAGCAGTGCCTGAACTTAATGATATACCTCACTGGCTTGAATCAATGATCATACAGTTAGAATGCAGACCTCTTGAACCAATGATAATACAGTTAGAATGCAGACCTCTTGAACCAATGATCATACAGTTAGAATGCAGACCTCTTGAACCAATGATAACACAGTTAGAATGCAGACCTCTTGAACCAATGATCATACAGTTAGAATGCAGACCTCTTGAATCAATGATCATACAGTTAGAATGCAGACCTCTTGAACCAATGATAATACAGTTAGAATGCAGACCTCTTGAACCAATGATCATACAGTTAGAATGCAGACCTCTTGAACCAATGATAACACAGTTAGAATGCAGACCTCTTGAACCAATGATAATACAGTTAGAATGCAGACCTCTTGAACCAATGATCATACAGTTAGAATGCAGACCTCTTTAACCAATAGACGAGGGACACAAAGTAACAACATAAATATAATGTAGGGAAAAATATCACAGATACTTCCAATTCTCTTATCTAATTTAATTTATGATCCATGAGGGAAAAATATCACAGATACTTCCAATTCTGTTATCTAATTTAATTTATGATCCATGAGGGTAAGATACAGTAACCTGCATGTGCTTAAATTTGTTAAACGGTAATTACCTTAGCTGTGTTAGGTCTATAATCTACTTTGCAGACTAAACTCCTCTCCATGGTGAAGGACGTTTCTGATGAACCAACTGAGTGGTGCTTAGACAAGGCTTTGTGGAATCTTGTTCCGACTACTATTTACTCGCCAAAAGTCAATACTTTAAAAAAAAAAGTGAATTATAAATCGGCCCATTTTTGTATGTTTGTCCTTTTTAGTTCAAATCAAATCAAATCAAATTTTATTTGTCACATACACATGGTTAGCAGATGTTAATGCGAGTGTAGCGAAATGCTTGTGCTTCTAGTTCCGACAATGCAGTAATAACGAACAAGTAATCTAACTAACAATTCCAAAAAAAACTACTGTCTTATACACAGTGTAAGGGGATAAAGAATATGTACATAAGGATATATGAATGAGTGATGGTACAGAGCAGCATAGGCAAGATACAGTAGATGATATCGAGTACAGTATATACATATGAGATAAGTATGTAAACCAAGTGGCATAGTTAAAGTGGCTAGTGATACATGTATTACATAAGGATGCAGTCGATGATATAGAGTACAGTATATACATATGAGATAAGTATGTAAACCAAGTGGCATAGTTAAAGTGGCTAGTGATACATGTATTACATATGGATACAGTCGATGATATAGAGTACAGTATCTACGTATGCATATGAGATGAATAATGTAGGGTAAGTAACATTATATAAGGTAGCATTGTTTAAAGTGGCTAGTGATATATTTACATCATTGCGTTGCGTGCCTTTCTTTGTTTGCTGTAATTCCATACTTTTTCAATAAACATTAATCAAATTCCACCAACGACTGTTTCCTTGTTGAGATTCAATTGGCACAAGCGCATTTGCGTACAGTTGCCATCTTAGAGCAACAGCAATGAACAAACAGTCGATCCAAAAACCCTACTAAACTCCATTCATTTCCCCATAGGCTTTGTCCAACGAACCATGGAGGAGTGCCCACAAAAGACTATCTATCTAAAGGCAATTGACCTAAAAATCTATTCAACCCGTTATGGCGAGAGAAGTCTATTGTCCTCTTCCGGTTCTAATTTCCATACAGTCCACAAGGGGGCTCCCTTCACCCAGTATTGCTGTCATGTACGTCAAGGCCTCATCAATTGCTTTTAGGTATTTTCCAGGTATTTAGGAACAGAGGACCATACACTCAAATAGATAGGACACAAACATGCGAAAAACATATAAGCTGAATAAAAGCTTCTTTATATTACAACCAAACCATATTCCAGTATCAATGTCCCTGTCAGGGTGCTTATTTTAAAAGGCATATTCATAATTAAAATGTAATCCCATGCACTGTGTTCTTAAAATTAGGTCTTAATTAATCAAATGACAGAAAATATGCAGAGAAAGTGAGAGAGATTGATAGAGAGAGAGAGAGCGAGAGAGAAAGAGAGAGAAAGAGAAAGAGAGTCTCTGGTGGCACAGCTGGCGCTGCAGTATAGCGCCCTGAACCACTGCGCCACCCGGGAGGCCTGATTTTCTGGATTTTAGTTTTAGACTCCGTCTCTCACAGTTGAAGTGTACCTATGATATAAAAAATTACAGACCTCTACATGCTTTGTAAGTAGGAAAACCTGCAAAATCAGCAGTGTATCAAATACTTGTTCTCCCCACTGTATATACTCCTAAAAACCAATGAGGAGATGGGAGAGGCGGGACTTGCAGCGCGTGAAGCGTCACAAATAGAACCAAGTTCTATTTTAACATCTGGCTATGCTGAAGCCCCTTGATGCGGGGAGAGCAGTGTGGGTGCAATGATTGAATAACATGTATGTGTACCTTTATTTTGCAATGCTCGGACACGCGACGTGACCGGTGTGGTCAGCATACATGTTCTTTGTTTACACGCAGAAGTTCGCTGCTCAACATAGAATCACACGTGTAACGCTCGTTGTTGTAATAATGGTCGGACCAAGATGCAGTAGGTTAATCATTTTATTTCATGATAACCAGCAACAAAACAAGAAAGTGTAACCACTGAAACGTGCAGCTTTGTGGTGGTTAAAAAGCAACTACACAAAATCAAGATCCCACACACAACAGGTGGAAAAAAGGCTTCCTATATATGATCCCCAATCAGAGACAACAATAGACAGCTGCCTCTGATTGGGAACCACACCAGGCCAACATAGAAATACACAAACTAGAGTACCCACCCTAGTCACACCCTGACCTAACCAAAATAGAGAATAAAAAGACTCTCTAAGGTCAGGGCGTGACAACATGGTAAGGGAGTGAACATTATGGGTTACACAGAGAAAATCGGACCTCTCTGACCTCTCTGAAATGAAAATGGATGGCCCTCCCTTCAGCAAAATATAGTTTACCTAAACCCTCCCTGAACACCTGGGGGAAAAAACAAGTGACCCTCCCCTATACCCAAAATAACAATGAAAGCATAAATGACATAAAACCTCATTACCGTTTACCCTCACCAGAGCCTATGTATATACATATATCTTTTCCCTTGAGTATTACATGGCAATGCATACATTTTCATAGCGCACAGGACTGCGGGCCAGAAGGTCGCGGGTTCACAGACCACCATGGACAAGAGGAAGGTTGGAAATATCTCCTTTTATAGTAAAATCATTGCATGAATCTATCATCGTAATTTGCAGAATGCCTTTTTATAGAAACGTCATGTAATTCTACGACATTGTACATATCAGCAGAATATTTTTTTTAATACCACGCAAATTACAGGCTAAGAATGGACAGAGGTCTGTGTTCATCTTATCATAGTTCTCCAAGGCCAAATCAGTGTGTCTTGTTCGCAACAAAACTGTCCCTGTTCAGGAAATCATTTAATCTGAGCCGTCATTAGGAATCTAAGCATGTTACATTCAAAAGTTCCACGCCAGACAGTAGGCATATCGACGCAGACACCGTTAGCTTTAACTGCTGTCTACTCTTCTTTCGTGGCTTAACACAACAAGAGAAGGTCACAAGTGTTTCCCTAAAAGCTGTCTGGGTTTAAATATGTTTGTTCTATTGGGCAGAAAGTGAATTGTTCAATCAATTGATAGTGACAGATTACCTTCCAAAGCCAACAATATGTTTTGTCTCCTCTGGCTATAGAAGGTTGTAGCTCAGCCTCTGAACGTCAAAGAAACAATGATGTTTTTAATCTTAATTCAACTAGCCAAGTCAGTTAAGAACAAATTCTCATTTACAATAAGGGCCTACCCCTGGCAACATTGGGCCAATTGTGCACCGCCCTATGGGACTCTACAATCACAAACAGATGTGATACAGCCTGGATTCGAACCAGGTACTATAGTGACGCACTTTGATGCAGTGCCTTAGACCGCGGCACCACTCTGGAGCCCCGATATGCATTGGAGTCATGTCGGAGTCACAGCTTGTTTCGTAAAGCATCACTGACCGAAGCGCTGTTATCGATCACTTCATATAATCAGATCTGTTTTATTTTCTTCTAAATCTAAAGCTCACAGGTACTTGTTGCCATTTGGGGTGGCATGGTAGCCTAGTGGTTAGAGTGTAGAGGCGGCATGGTAGCCTAGTGGTTAGAGTGTAGAGGCGGCATGGTAACCTAGTGGTTAGAGTGTGGAGGCGGCATGGTAGCCTAGTGGTTAGAGTGTAGAGGCGGCATGGTAGCCTAGTGGTGGTAGAGGCGGCATGGTAGAGTGGTTAGAGTGTAGAGGCGGCATGGTAGCCTAGTGGTTAGAGTGTAGAGGCGGCATGGTAGCCTAGTGGTTAGAGTGTAGAGGCGGCATGGTAGCCTAGTGGTGGTTAGGCGGCATGGAGTGGTTAGAGAGGCGGCATGGTAGCCTAGTGGTTAGAGTGTAGAGGCGGCAGGGTAGCCTAGTGGTTAGAGTGTAGAGGCTAGTGGTTAGAGTGTAGAGGCTATGGTAGCATGGTAGCCTAGTGGTTAGAGCATGTAGAGGCGGCATGGTAGCCTAGTGGTTAGAGTGTAGAGGCGGCAGGGTAGCCTAGTGGTTAGAGTGTAGAGGCGGCATGGTAGCCTAGTGGTTAGAGTGTAGAGGCGGCATGGTAGCCTAGTGGTTAGAGTGTAGAGTGAGGCGGCATGGTAGCCTAGTGGTTAGAGTGTAGAGGCGGCATGGTAGCCTAGTGGTTAGAGTGTAGAGTGGGCGGCATGGTAGCCTAGTGGTGGTTAGAGGGGGATGGTAGCCTAGTGGTTAGAGAGGCGGCATGGTAGCCTAGTGGTTAGAGTGTAGAGGCGGCATGGTAGCCTAGTGGTTAGAGTGTAGAGGCGGCATGGTAGCCTAGTGGTTAGAGTGTAGAGGCGGCGGCAGGGTAGCCTAGTGGTTAGAGTGTAGAGGCGGCATGGTAGCCTAGTGGTTAGAGTGTAGAGGCGGCATGGTAGCCTAGTGGTTAGAGTGTAGAGGCGGCATGGTAGCCTAGTGGTTAGAGTGTAGAGGCGGCATGGTAGCCTAGTGGTTAGAGCGTTAGACTAGTAACCGGAAGGTTGCAAGTTCAAACCCCCGAGCTGACAAGGTACAAATCTGTCGTTCTTCCCCTGAACAGGCAGTTAACCCACTGTTCCTAGGCCGTCATTGAAAATAAGAATTTGTTCTAAACTGACTTGCCTAGCTAAATAAAGGTTAAAAAAAAAAATCTGAAAAGTTTGACTTATGGCCTCTCATACCCCCTCAATTACAGGTTTTAACATTATCAGCCTTTCACTGACATGGAGGTAAGCTATTTCAAATCAAATCCAATTTTATTAGTCACATGCGCCGAATACAACAGGTGTGGTAGACCTTACTGTGAAATGTTTGTCCTTAACCAACAATGCAGTTCAAGAAATAGAGTTAAGAAAATATTTACCAAATAAACTAAAGTAAAATATTACATTTTTTTAAAAGTAACACAATAAAATAACAATAACAAGGCTATATACAGGGGGTACCGGTACCGAGTCAGTGTGTGGAGGTACAGGTTAGTCAAGGTCATTTGTACATGTAGGTGGGGGTAAAGTGACTATGCATAAATAATAAACAGCGAGTAGCAGCAGTGTAAAAACAAAGGGGGGGTGTCAATGTAAATAGTCTGGGTGGCCATTTGATGGCTTGGGGGAAGAAGCTGCTAAGGAGCCTTTTGTCCTAGACTTGGTGCTCCGGTACCACTTGCCGTGCTGTAGCAGAGAGAACAGTCTATGACTTGGGTGACTGGAGTCTTGGACAATATTTTGGTCTTTCCCCTGACACAGCCTAGTATATACAGTGGGGCAAAAAAGTATTTAGTCAGCCACCAATTGTGCAAGTTCTCCTACTTAAAAATATGAGAGAGGCCTGTCATTTTCATCATAGGTACACTTCAACTACGACAGACAAAATGAGAAGAAAAAAATCCAGAAATTCACATTGTAGGATTTTTTATGAATTTATTTGAAAATTATGGTGGGAAATAAATATTTGGTCAATAACAAAAGTTTATCTCAATACTTTGTTATATACCCTTTGTTGGCAATGACAGAGGTTAAACATTTTCCGTAAGTCTTCACAAGGTTTTCACACACTGTTGCTGGTATTTTGGCCCATTCCTCCATGCAGATCTCCTCTAGAGCAGTGATGTTTTGGGGCTGTTGCTGGGCAACACGGACTTTCAACTCCCTCCAAAGATTTTCTATGGGGTTGAGATCTGGAGACTGGCTAGGCCATTCAAGGACCTTGAAATGCTTCTTACGAAGCCACTCCTTCATTGCCCGGGCGGTGTGCTTGGGATCATTGTCATGCTGAAAGACCCAGCCACGTTTCATCTTCAATGCCCTTGCTGATGGAAGGAGGTTTTCACTCAAAATCCCACGATACATGGCCCCATTCATTCTTTCCTTTACACGGATCAGTCGTCCTGGTCCCTTTGCAGAAAAACAGCCCCAAAGCATGATGTTTCCACCCCCATGCTTCACAGTAGGTATGGTGTTCTTTGGATGCAACTCAGCATTCTTTGTCCTCCAAACACGACGAGCTGAGTTTTTACCAAAAAGTTCTACTTTGGTTCCATCTGACCATATGACATTCTCCCAATCTTCTTCTGGATCATCCAAATGCTCTCTAGCAAACTTCAGACGGGCCTGGACATGTACTGGCTTAAGCAGGGGGACACGTCTGGCACTGCAGGATTTGAGTCCCTGGCGGCGTAGTGTGTTACTAATGGTAGGCTTTGTTACTTTGGTCCCAGCTCTCTGCAGGTCATTCACTAGGTCACCCCGTGTGGTTCTGGGATTTTTGCTCACCGTTCTTGTGATCATTTTGACCCCACGGGGTGAGATCTTGCGTGGAGCCCCAGATCGAGGGAGATTATCAGTGGTCTTGTATGTCTTCCATTTCCTAATAATTGCTCCCACAGTTGATTTCTTCAAACCAAGCTGCTTACCTATTGCAGATTCAGTCTTCCCAGCCTGGTGCAGATCTACAATTTTGTTTCTGGTGTCCTTTGACAGCTCTTTGGTCTTGGCCATAGTGTTTGGAGTTTGGAGTGTGACTGTTTGAGGTTGTGGACAGGTGTCTTTTATACTGATAACAAGTTCAAACAGGTGCCATTAATACAGGTAACGAGTGGAGGACAGAGGAGTCTCTTAAAGAAGAGGTTACAGGTCTGTGAGAGCCAGAAATCTTGCTTGTTTGTAGGTGACCAAATACTTATTTTCCACCATAATTTGCAAATAAATTCATTAAAAATCCTACAATGTGATTTTCTGGATTTTTTTTCTTCTCATTTTGTCTGTCAAAGTTTAAGTGTACCTATGATGAAAATTACAGGCCTCTCTCATCTTTTTAAGTGGGATAACTTGCACAATTGGTGGCTGACTAAATACGTTTTTGCCACACTGTAGGTCGTGGATGATTTAGAGTGCATGGTGGGTGGAGAAATTGGCTAACAAATCTATGTAAATAGCAGCCTAATGTTGTCTGTCAAACAGGTAGGCCTTCTTCTTGTTTCTTAAATAGGAAGAAATAGGCTGCAACGCAAAGCACTCTTGTTGTTAGTAAAGGCTAATTAAAATGAAGACATTGAAATGAATTATGCCTACTTGAATATGCCTACGTTCAGCACCATGAGCTGTGCATTTCCGACTGATTGTGCAGCGACTGCTGCTTTCAAGTTTCAGCAACACAATGTAAGTTATTAATAGAATCTGCTTAATTGTGAGGTCAATAACTCTGATAAACACATAATTTACATTTAAGTAATTTAGCAGACGATCTTATCCAGAGTGACTTACAAGAGCAATTGGGGTTAATTAAAACCTCTACAGGATTGGTGGGTCCCCTTCGGGACGGTTGAGCAAACGTAGGCTAATGTGATTAGCATGAGGTTGTAAGTAACAAGAACATTTCCCAGGATATAGACATATCTGATATTGGCAGAGAGCTTCAATTCTTGTTAATCTAACTGCCAATTTACAGTAATTTACAGTAACTGTCCAATTTACAGTAACTGTCCAATTTACAGTAACTGTCCAATTTACAGTAGCTATTACAATGAAATAATGCCATGCTATTGTTTGAGGAGAGTGCACAGATATGAACTTGAAAAGTTATTAATAAATTAATCAGATTTGGGCAGACTTGATAAAAAAAAAAAACGAAATACAATGGTTCATTGGATCAGTCTAAGACGTTGCACATACACTGCTGCCATCTAGTGGCCAAAATCTAAATTGTGCCTGGGCTGGAATAATACATGATGGCCTTTCTCTTGCATTTCAAAGATGATGGAACAAAAAAATACAAAACAAAATCATGTTTTTTTTTTTTGTATTATCTTTTACCAGATATAATGTGTTATATTCTCCTACATTCCTTTCACATTTCCACAAATGTCAAAGTGTTTCCTTTCAAATGGTATCAATAATATGCATATCCCTGCTTCAGGTCTTGAGCTACAGGCAGTTAGATTTGGGTATGTCATTTTAGGTGAAAATGGAAAAAAAAAGATACGATCCTTAATTAAGTGCTTTGTTCAATGGCACATCAACAGTCGGCTTGGGGATTCGAAACAGTGACCTTTCGGTTACTGGCCCAACACTCTGAACCACTAGGCTACTTGTCACCCAAGAAACATAGTTTTTATTCAAATCTATTATAGTAGTAGCTATCAAAGTTGACCTCTGGTCCTCCTTCTCAAATGTTTTATTTATTTTTAGTTAACCTTTATTTAACTAGGTAAGCAGTCGGTTGAAGAGCATGCACTTAGTTTTGCTAGTGTTGTAAAGCAGTTGGACAGAAGATAGGCTATAGGCTAGAAGCATGCACTTTGCAACATATAGCCTATGGATCATTTGATTGAGAACACACTAAATAGCCTATAGGCCACTTGATATTGCACAAGCAGCAGAGAATGAGTGATGAGGGGCGGCATCGGGTACACATTGATGCATAGCCTAATAAGCAACTCATTCTAAAACACTAAGAAACATAGAAATTTAATCAATTACAAATTACATGACTCTCCCCTGGACTAGATTTAAAAATAGATTTAAAAAAAAAAAAATATATATATATATATATATATAAAATATATATATACTAAAATATATATATATATATATATACTAAACCCTCCCCTTGATTGAACTTGAAAAAGCATGACCCTCCCCCATTTGGGTAAGCATTACAATAAACCGCCTCAATATTTGGTGGTAATCGGAGCTGATCCGTCGTCAGTAATTGTGAAATCATTTTAATGTTAAGGTAAGATTTGAATGGAGAAAGCTGATCCAAAAGCAGCGCTCCCTTTCACTGGATCCTATCAGTATGGACACACATGGCTCCAATGACTCACTTAATGACCGTTCCCTCTGCGTGGTATTTTGGGAAACACATGTTCAATCTTTAGCCGTTGTAGGAAAGATGGACTGTTTAAACACTCGTAAGCCTTCCATCGCTATCAAGAAAACCGGAGCCACGTTCATGTCAATACCTGTGTGTGTGTGTGTGTGTGTGTGTGTGTGTGTGTGTGTGGTGTGTGGTGTGTGTGTGTGTGTGTGGTGTGTGTGTGGTGTGTGTGTGTGGTGTGTGTGTGTGTGTGTGTGTGTGTGTGTGTGTGTGTGTGTGTGTGTGGTGTGTGTGTGTGTGTGTGGTGTGTGTGTGTGTGTGTGTGTGTGGTGTGTGTGTGTGTGTGTGTGTGTGTGTGTGTGTGTGTGTGTGTGTGTGTGTGTGTGTGTGGTGTGTGTGTGGTGTGTGGTGTGTGTGTGTGTGTGTGTGTGTGTGTGTGTGTGTGTGTGTGTGTGTGTGTGTGTGTGTGTGTGTGTGTGTGTGTGTGTGTGTGTGTGGTGTGTGGTGTGTGTGTGTGTGTGTGTGTGTGTGTGGTGTGTGTGTGTGTGTGTGTGTGTGTGTGGTGTGTGTGTGTGTGTGTGTGTGGTGTGTGGTGTGTGGTGTGTGTGTGTGTGTGTGTGGTGTGGTGTGTGGTGTGTGTGTGTGTGGTGTGTGTGTGTGTGTGTGTGTGGTGTGGTGTGTGGTGTGTGTGTGTGTGTGTGTGGTGTGTGGTGTGTGGTGTGTGGTGTGTGTGTGTGTGTGTGTGTGTGTGTGTGTGGTGTGTGTGTGTGTGTGTGTGTGTGTGTGTGTGTGTGTGTGTGTGTGTGTGTGGTGTGTGGTGTGTGTGTGTGTGTGTGTGTGTGTGTGTGTGTGTGTGTGTGTGTGTGTGTGTGTGTGTGTGTGTGTGTGTGTGTGTGTGTGTGTGTGTGTGTGTGTGTGTGTGTGTGTGTGGTGTGTGTGTGTGTGTGTGTGTGTGTGTGTGTGTGTGTGTGTGTGTGTGTGTGTGTGTGTTTAGGCCTTCTCTCCCTGGGGTGACACACTCCTCTGGATGGGCCCCAGGCTCTTCATCTATATCGATTTCCTCTTTCTATTCTTTTCTCTTTTTTCTCTCTCTCCCAGGAGACAGGATGTCTCAATTCAAACTCTCTCTCTCAGGAGGGGACAGGATGTCTCAATTCAAACTCTCTCTCCCAGGAGGGGACAGGATGTCTCAATTCAAAATCTCTCTCTCAGGAGATAGGATGTCTCAATTCAAACTCTCTCTCCCAGGAGACAGGATGTCTCAATTCAAACTCTCTCTCTCAGGAGGGGACAGGATGTCTCAATTCAAACTCTCTCTCCCAGGAGACAGGATGTCTCAATTCAAACTCTCTCTCTCAGGAGGGGACAGGATGTCTCAATTCAAACTCTCTCTCCCAGGAGATAGGATGTCTCAATTCAAACTCTCTCTCTCAGGAGATAGGATGTCTCAATTCAAACTCTCTCTCTCAGGAGGGGACAGGATGTCTCAATTCAAACTCCCTCTCCCAGGAGATAGGATGTCTCAATTCAAACTCTCTCTCCCAGGGGATAGGATGTCTCAATTCAAACTCTCTCTCCCAGGAGATAGGATGTCTCAATTCAAACTCTCTCTCCCAGGAGACAGGATGTCTCAATTCAAACTCTCTCTCTCAGGAGGGGACAGGATGTCTCAATTCAAACTCTCTCTCCCAGGAGATAGGATGTCTCAATTCAAACTCTCTCTCTCAGGAGGGGACAGGATGTCTCAATTCAAACTCTCTCTCCCAGGAGATAGGATGTCTCAATTCAAACTCTCTCTCTCAGGAGGGGACAGGATGTCTCAATTCAAACTCTCTCTCTCAGGAGGGGACAGGATGTCTCAATTCAAACTCTCTCTCCCAGGAGATAGGATGTCTCAATTCAAACTCTCTCTCCCAGCAGATAGGATGTCTCAATTCAAACTCTCTCTCTCAGGAGATAGGATGTCTCAATTCAAACTCTCTCTCTCAGGAGATAGGATGTCTCAATTCAAACTCTCTCTCTCAGGAGGGGACAGGATGTCTCAATTCAAACTCTCTCTCTCAGGAGGGGACAGGATGTCTCAATTCAAACTCTCTCTCTCAGGAGGGGACAGGATGTCTCAATTCAAACTCTCTCTCAGGAGGGGATAGGATGTCTCAATTCAAACTCTCTCTCAGGAGGGGATAGGATGTCTCAATTCAAAATCTCTCTCTCAGGGGATAGGATGTCTCAAATCAAAGTCTCTCTCTCAGGAGGGGACAGGATGTCTCAATTCAAACTCTCTCTCTCAGGAGATAGGATGTCTCAATTAAAACTCTCTCTCTCAGGAGGGGACAGGATGTCTCAATTCAAACTCTCTCTCTCAGGAGGGGACAGGATGTCTCAATTCAAACTCTCTCTCAGGAGGGGACAGGATGTCTCAATTCAAACTCTCTCTCAGGAGGGGATAGGATGTCTCAATTCAAACTCTCTCTCAGGAGGGGATAGGATGTCTCAATTCAAAATCTCTCTCTCAGGGGATAGGATGTCTCAAATCAATCTCTCTCTCAGGAGGGGACAGGATGTCTCAATTCAAACTCTCTCTCAGGAGGGGATAGGATGTCTCAATTCAAAATCTCTCTCTCAGGGGATAGGATGTCTCAAATCAAACTCTCTCTCAGGAGGGGACAGGATGTCTCAATTCAAAATATTTCTCTCAGGGGACAGGATGTCTCAATTCAAACTCTCTCTCCCAGGGGACAGGATGTCTCAATTCTGTCCAGTTAGGCCCAGAGAGAGAGAGAAACAGGGAGAGAGATCGAGAAGGAGAGAAAGAGAAAAAGAGGGATGGAGAATGAGGAGAGCTAGAGAGAGAAAGAGTGAGAGAGAGAGAGAGAGAGAGAGAGAGGGGGGTTGCAGAGAGAGAATGCAGAGGCGGCTGGAAACTTCTGGGCTCTGAGTGTGCGCTGATCACTGAGGCCCTCGCTGACCCCTGACCTTGACATCAGAGGTGACCCCTGGGATCAAAGGTTGTGTGAAAGTGCCGTTCCAGCGATTCACTGCACTGCCGGGCAATGATGATCTTGTCCAGCCTCCCCTGGCTGTCTGACATGATTAGTGGTGCTCTCAGCCCCAAGCCCCCAAGGGCCACACATCCATCTCTGCCTCTCCCCCACAGCACAGCCATGGCTAGGGCCGCTAAGAGCGTCAGCACTCAAAGGCTCAGTTAACGAGCAGAGAAAGCAAGACAAACTGAGAAAGTGAGACAGCTCAAGGGAGTGGAGGTGAGAGACAGCAGATCTGTTAGTTTCAACAGCACACTCTGGAAAGGAGAGATGGATGTTTCAAAGGGACAATCTGTAGTTGGTACACCCAATTTCTGGACTTATAAATATGAACCCATTGATTTTTGAAGAATAAGAATATACACTGTACAAAAATATAAACGCAACATGCAACAATTTCAAAGACTTTACTCAAATCAAATCAAATCAAATTTTATTTGTCACATACACATGGTTAGCAGATGTTAATGCGAGTGTAGCGAAATGCTTGTGCTTCTAGTTCCGACAATGCAGTAATAACGAACAAGTAATCTAACTAACAATTCCAAAAAAAAACTACTGTCTTATACACAGTATAAGGGGATAAAGAATATGTACATAAGGATATATGAATGAGTGATGGTACAGAGCAGCATAGGCAAGATACAGTAGATGATATCGAGTACAGTATATACATATGAGATGAGTATGTAAACCAAGTGGCATAGTTAAAGTGGCTAGTGATACATGTATTACATAAGGATGCAGTCGATGATATAGAGTACAGTATCTACGTATGCATATGAGATGAATAATGTAGGGTAAGTAACATTATATAAGGTAGCATTGTTTAAAGTGGCTAGTGATATATTTACATCATTTCCCATCAATTCCCATGATTAAAGTGGCTGGAGTAGAGTCAGTGTCATTGACAGTGTGTTGGCAGTAGCCACTCAATGTTAGTGGTGGCTGTTTAACAGTCTGATGGCCTTGAGATAGAAGCTGTTTTTCAGTCTCTCGGTCCCGGCTTTGATGCACCTGTACTGACCTCGCCTTCTGGATGACAGCGGGGTGAACAGGCAGTGGCTCGGGTGGTTGATGTCCTTGATGATCTTTATGGCCTTCCTGTAGCATCGGGTGGTGTAGGTGTCCTGGAGGGCAGGTAGTTTGCCCCCGGTGATGCGTTGTGCAGACCTCACTACCCTCTGGAGAGCCTTACGGTTGAGGGCGGTGCAGTTGCCATACCAGGCGGTGATACAGCCCGCCAGGATGCTCTCGATTGTGCATCTGTAGAAGCCTTGCGGAGGGAATAGCTGCACTGTTTGTATTCAGTCATGTTACCAGACACCTTGCCCTGATTAAAAGCAGTGGTTCGCGCCTTCAGTTCCACACGAATGCTGCCATCAATCCACGGTTTCTGGTTAGGGAATGTTTTAATCGTTGCTATGGGAACGACATCTTCAACGCACGTTCTAATGAACTCGCACACCGAATCAGCGTATTCGTCAATGTTGTTGTCTGACGCAATACGAAACATCTCCCAGTCCACGTGATGGAAGCAGTCTTGGAGTGTGGAGTCAGCTTGGTCGGACCAGCGTTGGAAAGACCTCAGCGTGGGAGCTTCTTGTTTTAGTTTCTGTCTGTAGGCAGGGATCAACAAAATGGAGTCGTGGTCAGCTTTTCCGAAAGGGGGGCGGGGCAGGGCCTTATATGCGTCGCGGAAGTTAGAGTAACAATGATCCAGGGTCTTTCCACCCCTGGTTGCACAATCGATATGCTGATAAAATTTAGGGAGTCTTGTTTTCAGATTAGCCTTGTTAAAATCCCCAGCTACAATGAATGCAGCCTCCGGATAAATCGTTTCCAGTTTGCAGAGAGTTAAATAAAGTTCGTTCAGAGCCATCGATGTGTCTGCTTGGGGGGGATATATACGGCTGTGATTATAATCGAAGAGAATTCTCTTGGTAGATAATGCGGTCTACATTTGATTGTGAGGAATTCTAAATCAGGTGAACAGAAGGATTTGAGTTCCTGTATGTTTCTTTCATCACACCATGTCACGTTGGCCATAAGGCATACGCCCCCGCCCCTCTTCTTACCAGAAAGATGTTCGTTTCTGTCGGCGCGATGCGTGGAGAAACCCGCTGGCTGCACCGCTTCGGATTGCGTCTCTCCAGTTAGCCATGTTTCCGTGAAGCAGAGAACGTTACAGTCTCTGATGTCCCTCTGGAATGCTACCCTTGCTCGGATTTCATCAACCTTGTTGTCAAGAGACTGGACATTGGCAAGAAGAATGAGTTACTGAGTTACAGTTCATGTAATGAAATCCGTCAATTAAAGTAATGAATTAGGTCCTAATCTATGGATTTCACATGAGTGGGAATACAGATATGCATCTGTTGGTCGGGGCCATCTCCTTCGGATAGAGTTGATCAGGCTGTGTATTGAGGACTGTGGAATGTTGTCCCACTCCTATTCAGTGGTTGTGTGAGGTTGCTGGATAATGGCGGTAATTGAAACACGCTGTTGTACACGTCGATCCAGAGCATCCCGAACATGCTCAATAGGTGACATGACTGGTGAGTATGCAAGCAATGGAAGAACTGGGACATTTTCAGCTTCCAGGAATTGTGTACAGATCCTTGTGACATGGGGCCGTGCATTATCCTCTTTTTTGTGTATATGTAACATTTCTGGGATCTTTTATTTCAGCTCATGAAACATGGGACCAACACTTTACATGTGTTGCGTTTATATTTTTGTTCAGCGTATATTTCCTGCCACCCAAATAGCTTCCCCCTGATGATAGGGCAGCAGAGTCCTTGCCCGTCTGAAAACCTCCTTCTTCACAAAGTATTGTGGTTAAGTCCCCCAGTGCACAAATAACACTCTCACTTTTCTTTTCCTACATCCTACTGACTATGACTGTGATTTGTGGATCTCAACTATCTCAAGATGAATGCACTCACTGTAAGTCACTCTGGATAAGAACGTCTGCTAAATGAATAAAATGTCAAAATAAATATGTACATTTAATCGTGGAAATGCCTAATGAACTTAGTCTAACTGTCGTACCTTGTCAGAATCCCAAAATAAAAGCATGTTTGTAAACAATTTAAATGTAAGCAAACACTGTATAGCCACACAACATGGTTAGAACGATCATTTTAATATCATGGATGGGCAGTCCTTACATCCATAGGTCTGTCTATTCATTTGAGAGTGGTTACATTTCTCCAAATCAAACCGTATTGGTCACATGCAAATGTTATTGCGGGTGTAGCGAAATGCTTGTGTTTCTAGCTCCAACAGTGCAGTAATATCTAACCATTTTCAGCCTTTGAATTCAGACCAGATGAACATAAAATAAACAGATTGCTTAAAATGGTGCATCAGCAGATCAAGCATATCATTAAGGTTAAAAAAATACAATCTTCTTGGCTTTTGCCTTGCTTCTCATTTTATCATGACTAGATCAGACCACTCTGACTTCACTACACGATCTATAAGCCTGTACAGGGCTAGTCATAGACGTCTATGATTGGTTCAGATTTGGTCCGGATCGGACCAAAAACCAATGTCCGTGGACGTTGAAAATTAAGGCCGGTCTGGACCACACCCCCCAAAAACACCTCCAAAAAGCGTAGCCGTCAGTCTGTGCATCCTGAGGTGTAGCCTACAGTGTTGTCTGAAATTTACATTTTATGATTGCCCATCTACAGTGGCTTCCGAAAGTATTCACCCCCCTTGGATTTTTTTGCCTTACAACCTGGAATTAAAATAGATTTTTGGGGGGGGGGTTTGTATCATTTGATTTACACAACATGCCTACCACTTTGAAGATGCAAAATATTTTTTCTTGTGAAACAAACAAGAGATAAGACACAAAAACAGAAAACTTGAACGTGCATAATTATTCATCCCCCCCCCCAAAGTCAATACTTTGTAGAGCCACCTTTTGCAGCAATTACAGCTGCAAGTCTCTTGGATATGTCTCTATAAGCTTAGCACATCTAGCCACTGGGATTTTTGCCCATTCTTCAAGGCAAAACTGCTCCAGCTCCTTCAAGTTGGATGGGTTCCGCTGATGTCCAGCAATTTTAAGTCATACCACAGATTCTCGATTAGATTGAGGTCTGGACTTTGACTAGGCCATTCCAAGACATTTAAATGTTTCCCCTTAAACCACTCGAATGTTGCTTTAGCAGTATGCTTAGTGCAATTGTCCTGCTGGAAGGTGAACCTCCGTCCCAGTCTCAAATCTCTGGAAGACTGAAACAGGTTTCCCTTAAACATTTCCCTGCATTTAGTACCATCCATCATTTCTTCAATTCTGACCAGTTTCCCAGTCCCTGCCGGTGAAAAACATCCCAACAGCATGATGCTGCCACCCCCCCCCCGAGACGGTGTTCTCGGGGTGATGAGAGGTGTTGGGTTTGCACCAGACACACTGTTTTCTTTGATGACCAAAAAGCTACATTTGAGTCTCATCTGATCAGAGTACCTTTTTCCATATGTTTGGGGAGCCTCCCACATGGCTTTTGGCAAACACCAAATGTGCGTGCTTATTTTTTTCTTCTTGGATATAGGGGGCGCTCTTTTAATTTATGGATAAAAAAACGTGCCCGTTTTAAGCGCAATATTTTGTCACGAAAAGATGACCGACTATGCATATAATTGGCAGCTTTGGAAAGAAAACACTCTAAGGTTTCCAAAACTGCAAAGATATTATCTGTGAGTGCCACAGAACTCATGCTACAGGCAAAACCAAGATGAAACTTCAACCAGGACATGGGTAGAATTTTTGAAGCTCTGTTTTCCAATGTCTCCTTATATGGCTGTGAATGCACCAAGAACGAGCCTGCGCTTTCTGTCGTTTCTTCAAGATGTCTGCAGCATTGTGACGTATTTGTAGGCATATCATTGGAAGATTGGCCATAAGAGACTACATTTTCCAGGGGTCCGCCCGGTGTCCTTTGTCTAAATTGGTGCGTAATCTTCAGTTGCGGGCATTTGCTCCTGGGATTCAGGACAGAAAGCACACTTCCACGAACGATGTATCATCGAAGAGATATGTGAAAAACACCTTGAGGATTGGTTCTAAACAACGTTTGCCATGTTTCAGTCGATATTATGGAGTTAATTTGGAAAAAAGTTAGGCGTTTTTATGACTGGATTTTCGTTTTTTTTTGGTAGCCAAACGTGACGCACCAAACGGAGCGATTTCTCCTAAACAAATAACCTTTCAGGAAAAACTGAACATTTGCTATCTAACAGAGTCTCCTCATTGAAAACATCTGAAGTTCTTCAAAGGTAAATGATTTTATTTGAATGCTTTTCTGGTTTTTGTGAAAATGTTGCCTGCTGAATGCTAACGCTAATGCTAACGCTAAATGCTACGCTAGCTAGCTACTGTTACACAAATGATTGTTTTCCTATGGTTGAGAAGCATATTTTGAAAATCTGAGATGACAGTGTTGTTAACAAAAGGCTAAGCTTGAGAGCTAGCATATTTATTTAATTTCATTTGTGATTTTCATGAATAGTTAACGTTGCGTAATGGTAATGAGCTTGAGGCTGTATTCACGATCCCGGATCCGGGATGGCTAAGTGCAAGAGGTTTTAAGAAATGGCTTTTTCTGGCCACTCTTCCGTAAAGCCCTGTGGAGTGTACGGCTTAATTAAAGTGGTCCTATGGACAGATACTCCAATTTCCACTCTGGAGCTTTGCAGCTCCTTTAGGGTAATCTTTGGTCACTTTGTTGCCTCTCTGATTAATGCCCTCCTTGCCTGGTCTGTGAGTTTTGGTGGGCGGCCCTCTCTTGGCAGGTTTGTTGTGGTCCCACATTCTTTCCATTTTTTAATAGTGGATTTAAAGGTGCTCCATGGGATATTCAAAGTTTCTGATATTTTTTTATAACCCAACCCTGATCTGTACTTCTCCACAACTTTCCTGTTTGGCGAGCTCCTTGGTCTTCATGGTGCCACTTGCTTGGTGGTTCTGCTTGCTTAGTGGTGTTGCAGAGTCTGAGGCCTTTCAGAACAGGTGTATATATACTGAGATCATGTGACACTTAGATTGCACACAGGTGGACTTTATTTAACAAATTGTGTGACATCTGAAGGTAATTGGTTGCACCAGATCTTATTTAGGGGCTTCGTAGCAAAGGGGGTGAATACATATACACGCACCACTTTACAGTTTTTTAGATTTTTTTTTAAAACAAGTAATTTTTTTCATTTCACTTCACCAATTTGGACAATTTTGTGTATGTCCATTACATGGAATCCAAATAAAAATCCATTTAAATTAGAGGTTGTAATGCAACAAAATAGTTAAAACGCCAAGGGGGATGAATACTTTTGCAAGGTACTGTATGTGGTAAGACTACCGTTTGTAAAACACCAAAAAACTACGTCCGGACAGAACCAAAAAAGACATCTAAAAGACGTCGGTTCGTGCTTACTGGGGTGTAGCCTAGCTATGTCAGCCTCAATGGAATTTTATGAATGCCTATCTATCTGTTAGGCCCACCGTTTGCAAAACAGGCCGTTGCGTTGGCTTTATTAGTCCTGATTTCTGTGACTAATCAATTGGCTGTTTAAGCTCTGAATATCGGCTACCCAACTTTCTCAGGAGTTACCTATTTGCAGTGTGTTTACACAGCGGGAAAATGCAGGAGTATCTTATTTTTCGCTATGATCAGCTAGTCATAAATGGACGAATACAAGCTTGAAACGATTGATCATGACAATGGGGTGAAACTCCTGGACAACAATTGTTATCGTTCATTCCATATTGTCCATTTCACTTTGACCTGTCCTGTTTTTAGGATATGTTGTTTGTTAACATGCGGGAATATTTTATCTGATTGATTAGGTTAGGTTACGATTTGATCAGAGAAACCTGCATGATGTAAAAAAGTGTCCGTCTCATTACATTGTCATACATTTTATCTCCAGCCTGTAGGCTACAGAAAAGGTCACATACTCTTTCTACCGTATCCTAGATCTTCGACATGATTTATGTTAGATTATAATTTTTTGATGGAACGTTGGTGGTGTGCCACAGAGATGCATCTCTCCAACACTACCCTGGAGAGGCATGCTGGGAATGTCACTGGTTGAAAGAAATTGCCATTGTTTCGGGGTAGAATTAAGTTTGTTTTTATGTGTTGTTGGAGGTGCGTCTTGGCCAGTTAAGCTCAGAAAATTCCACCCTCCTCAATCTTCCACCATAGGCTGCTGCTTAATGAGCGGGCCTGCTGTGAGCCTGTAGGTGTTCTCTCAAACTTGTCTTTCTAGATGGATTTGGGAGGATCTCACCCCACCCAAGTCTCGCAGCTTATTACTGTCTGAGCTAAAAACACAATATTGAGTTAAGTCGGCAGACAGAATAAGAACAACACCATATAAGGAAGGGAGGTCATTAACCAACCGGCTCTTCTTTCTGAATTATGAGTGATTGAACGCACTGATTTTGCTCATTCAAAAAAAAAAACTTGGGGGTGTGGTTCGAAGTGGCAGTTACTGATGTTTGTACCCCATGAGACACCATAGGAACAAAACTAGTATTACTTCCTCCAAAATGTTCTGAATTTATCTGAAAATATCTCAAGAAATCTGTAATACATTTTTTTATGTTTTTTTTTGTGTTGCTGTGAAGGTTTTAGTTGAGCAATGTAACATCTAACTAGGGTGTTCAGTGTAGTATTTCTCAACTAATAAAAAAAATACTGTCTTGTTGTTTTATGTAAACAAAGTCCAATCCTTTGAGCTGCTGGACAGGTTTGTCTGGCTCAGTGGAACTGTGTATTCAGTGTTAGTGTGCAAGTGAACATTGTCGAAATCAAAACCCAACCCTCAAGTAAGTCATGATGAACTGACTTAGAAAAAAACTCTGTTTTTGGAAGAAACTATTTACACTTTGTAGTCAATTTTGACACTTGAATAAATGTTTCTGACTCATATCGATGCCACATAGGCCGTTTTTCAATCAGATACTATAAGTAGTTTATTGCCTTCAGTTGCGCTTGAAATCTAGTATGAAATGACATACCAGCCCTGAACTACCCTAAAAATAATTGTTTTAACTGGGGTAATTCATTACGAAAAGTAATGAATCAATAAAAGTTAACTCCAGATGTAATTAAAGGGGTAACATTATATTGGCTCTGCTGCAAATCCATGGTTCTATTTTTAGAATTCGGGGCTTGAAATTTACTGGCTGTGAAAGAATAAAATGTTCATGATTAGAACACAAAATTAAATCTAATTTGACAGCATAAAAGCCAGGCTCACAAAGGGGCCATTAAAATCCCATCAGCCTAAAGGGTGGTCAGTCTGGTAGCCACTATACAAATAACTCAATTGGAAAAATGCAATCAGGTCGCTGGTTGATAAAAAGTCAAAAGAATACAAAACAATGGAACACGTTGTCAACAATGCAATGCTTACATTGTGAATTTTTACAACTGCGATTGTGTCCTAATTTGGTGTGTGGTGTGTGTTACTATTACCTATATTCAGCCATGTAAACTACTTTAGTAAAAATACTTTAAAGTAGTTATTTGAGGTATCTGTACTTTTTTATTTATTTTTGACAAATTTTACTTTACTACATTCCTAAAGAAAATAATATAAAATAATTTATTCCATACATTTTCCCTGACACCCAAAAGTACTCGTTACATTTTGAATGCTTAGCAGGACAGAAAATGGTCCAATTTACGCACTTATCAAGATAACATCCCTGGTCATCCCTACTGCCTCTGATCTGGCAGACTTTCACTTTTACTTGAGACATTTTCTATTAACTTTACTTTTACAATGACAATTGGGTATTGTTTTCCATCACTGCTAATATTATTGATAAGCATTGGAAGTGCACAGCCTAATACCCAATTTATGCTTGGTCTTGAAATTTTTTAAAAACGTTTTTTTAATCCGAAAATGTGTTCGGAGACGACGTGTGGATGGCGTGTGACGCAAATTTCTGACACGATTGGTTGACAGTAGGTGAGGGCGGGAGTTTCTGTATAAACACAAACTCACTTCCTTGACAACTTCCTTCACCACAGCTCTGCTCAACATCTATACTTGCTACGCGAAGCACAAGAAGTATGAATGCTTTGACTTCTGCAGAGGCCATATCACCATAAATGCTGCGCGGCCAATGCAGACGTCAGAATGACCACGAAGCGCCCTTAATTAACCAACAAAAGAGCTTGATTTCACAATGTAGAAATCCAGTCCACATTTTACCCTATAGACACTTGCCATCTCTCGTTCAATAACCCTACTCCGTGGCACTATTGAATACAGTATGTTCCCGTTCAATAAAGTCCATTCCGCGCCACTGTTCGATCAGAAGGGCCTTATTCGAGAGATCCGTTCCGTGTTTTCCGCGCCTCCCCCCTTCCTTTCCCCTGAACTCCAACCCTCGCTCTCTCTATCAGCTTCTCATTCCGTCTCAATATGTCTCAAGATGGCGGCCAATGCGGGATCAATGTTTCAATATTGGAAGCGTTTTGATTTACAACAACTGCAGGTCAGTCTTTTCTCCTTTTGAGTTGTTTCGTACCATTTCAAATCTTTCGCTACGTGGACGATATGTTTTGTGCTCGACTGGCTTTTCTGTCGGTATTTTGATCCCGCTTGTAAGAGAGAGAGAGAGAGAGAGAGACCGACCTCTTTTCGCATTGATGAAAGTGGCTTTCTAGCTGATCGGAAATTGATCGTCTTTGTTAAATTCCCATCGATCGTCTGGCGCCCTGGCGATGCCGCGGGGTAACGTCGTTATTACATAAATACATCATTCAGGATGCTGAGCAGACCACAATATCCAGTCAGAAATACACATATGTCTCCTTGTCAACTTTTTGTTGTTGTTTGCAATGCAGTACCAACTACCTGCTTGTTAGCTTGGTCAGGAGCTTTTGCGTTTCCTGATTATTTATTTTTTGGAGGAGAGGAGGTTGGAAATGAAGTGATCCTACGTCGATGCTGGCGATGTGATGACAGTAGTTAGCTATCCATTTCGTCAAATCAGACCCAAACCTTTATACAAGGTTATTTTGGACGGTAACTTTCTAGCCCACAATCGATTTGAACACCATTCGCTGTAATTTTAGGGAGAGGTAGTTCACCTAAGCGAATGAGCTAGTTGCTAACATGAGCTAAAGCTAACTTGTGTGTGTTTTTTTGTGTCGTCGACTCCCAGAAGTTGTCGTGTACGTGGTAACAGTTCCACATAGACAGCAGCTTGGTAAACCCGGATGAATCTCTTTTTCTCATTTAACATGTTTATATATATATATATATATATTTATTTATTTATTTATTTATTTTAAATTTATTTACACAAAAAAACAGTGTTGGAAATTAATTAATTAAAATATATATATATATATATATATATATATTTTAATTAATTAATTTCCAACACTGTTTTTTTGTGTTGGTTTAAAATAAATAAATATATATAAATATATATATTAAACGAACACAAAACAGTGTTGGAAATTTTATCTCGCTATGCCAGACACGTGACACATTTTGACTCGCTTCCCAGCAATTGAACGTTACGTTTGTATTTGTGGAATAACATTTCATTAGTTGTCAGGAAGGTTATGAAATAGGTGGGAATGTGCCAAAGTTGGAAGAAGATAATATAAAAAAATATATATAAAAAAAAAAAGACTTTTTTTTTTTTGTAGGGGAAACAACAATTGTGAGAAAAATACACTTTCAATAGGGCTCTAGTCTACATTTGTGCTTGGCCATATGCAGGCTGAGATGCTCTATAATCAAGGCTCATCTCCATAAAACCAAATGTATTTGATTCCTTCTACTGTTGCCTGTGATTCATCTAGAGATCACAGAACATATTTCAGTAACTTGCGTGCGCTCTCTACCTTTTTAAAATGTATTTTCTCCCTTTTTGAAGTTGAGTGTGTAAATCTGTCTGGGATTTGGCTTTTCCTCAATTGACTGCCAGTGCAGTCTACTGTACAGCCTGGACATGAAATATGCATCGCATAAGTTTGTGATGAGGCCCTGGGTAATTATGGCAAAGGCCTATCAGAACCGATTAGTCAGGACAGTGAATCTGTGTGCGTGTGGAGCGGAGGCCAGCAGGTCTGTCTGGAGGATAGGAACCAGCCAGGGCTGTGAGCTCAGAACATTCACTGTCTATTATTGATGCTGTCTTATTTACTCCCCCCACTGTGCTGTCGGCTCCTAGAGGACTGCCTTCCAAGGAGAATCTCTGATCATCTCGGTCTGTCTGTACTCAGGCTTGTCAGTTGTTTCCAATCTCGTTAGGCAGCTCCCTCCCTCTCTGTCCAGAACCGGATGCTTACAGGGGTGGATCCTGCTGCATTACATTGGTTGTCTTTTAGTTTGTGGTCATGAAAATCCTGTAACAGCATCAAAACAGAACAGACATCCATAGCAGTTGCATGTGTTTAGGACTTAAATACCAGACTGCTTGTTCATGGCCATTTAAAGGCCTATTTGAACTGTTTTATTCCCTCAATGAGAAACCACTACTGGACAAAGTGCTTTTAGCTGTTATTCTGTCTCCCCAGGTTAGGGCTAGAGCAGTGATCACCTGCCGGTCGTTCACGATCGACTGGTCGATCTCCAAAGTGTTCCTAGTCGACCACCAAACAATACTGTAAAAAAACAACGATAAAGCCTTGCGTTTTTTTTGTTTTTGTTTCAGGCTGTTGGCGATAGGTGCATTTTGATTCAGCAGCCCTAGCACCGGGAAGGCAAAGTGCTCCCATTTTGAACCATTTCACTTTTTATTTATTTAACCTTTATTTAACTAGGCAAGTCCGTTAAGAACGTCTGAAGGTAGAACTCTGCCTATCCGGCGGGGCCCGCTGGCCAATCAGATAGCTCAGATCACCATTTCCTTGAGCCATAGACCGTGAAAAGAGGCCTGGAACGCACGGCAAGGTTCATACTGGTGAGATTTAAAAACCATGACTAGAGGGACTCAACGAATACAGCAAAGAGCTTCTGTTTTTATAAGTGAGCTCATGTTTAACTTTTTACTCAGCACTGTCAACACTTTCTATTCAACACTGTTATAAGCCATAAAATGTGTGTTTTTTCCCTACTTTCCCTACCCACACGACAACCAGCACTGCAGCTGCAAAAATGCTTTTAGCGGGGATCTCATTTAGCGGGGATCTCATTTAGCGGGGATCTCAGTTAGCGGGGATCTCAGTTATCGGGGATCTCAGTTAGCGGGGATCTCAGTATCGGGGATCTCAGTTAGCGGGGATCTCAGTTAGCGGGGATCTCAAGCGGGGTTAGCGGGGATCTCAGTTAGCGGGGATCTCATTTAGCGGGGATCTCAGTTAGCGGGGCGGGGATCTCAGCGGGGTTAGCGGGGAGCGGGGATCTCAGTTAGCGGGGATCTCAGTTAGCGGGGATCTCAGTTAGCGGGGATCTCAGTTAGCGGGGATCAGTCATCAGCACCATCTGTAGTGCCTCTATTCAAATGACTCTCTCCCAACACACTGCTAGAATCATTTGAATCCTACTGCTCAGCCACTTTACTGTATGGATATAACTACCTCATCTATCACTGATATCGTTAATGATATTGTTCTTGTACATACGGTATCTATTTTATTTATATTGGCACTATTTATTTCTGATATAGTTAGCGGGGATCTCAGTTAGCGGGGATCTCAGTTAGCGGGGATCTCACTGGAAAATGGATCATAATTGATGACATAGTGACTATGAATACAGATGGAGAAAATGTTACCGTCCCTAGTCATTTACAGCTGGGTTCAGTTTCTTTATAAGGTTTCCTCTTTTTCCTGGCGTTTTCGCAGTGCTGCCAGACAACATGGATTTTTATTCCTACCTGAGATGCCTCAAATATATCCAACCATTTCCTTCTACCTATTTAAAAGTGTCCAACTCATAAAATGTGCTTAATTCATATGTAGGGTTAATTCAAACCTGATTCAGGTGCAGGTCGATCCCAGCCTTCTGGGAATGAGTTTCAAGTGAAGGGAATTTAGTATTAGTATAGGTGTAGCTGATCGTATATCCCTAGTGTACAGAGGTAGGTGTAGAAAGGCCATGCATCCATGTTCACTGTGGTGATCTGATCAATCCGTCTAAAGTTAGATTAGGTGACGGGAAGCAGATCATTTAGGGGCCACATCCAACATGAGTGGTTTAAATCTCTCAGCGGCTTGTCTGGTGTTGTCTGCAGGAGTATCGGTGTTAATTTATGAGGTGGAGGTCTGGACTCTGACTGAGCTGATGTGGATATATTTACTTCTCTGTTGCTACACCGAGTTTAGAGGAGACTATGCCGTTAGTATCACGCTCTGCCCAGTGACCAATCCTGCCACGGCTACTGTCTGTCTTCACATCTGTTCCCTTGTTTGTCTGTTTATTGAATTTGATCTGTGTTTTATGTACACGCATCTCATACAAGATTGAACAATTTGTCGTCAGCCCTGTGTTATCTTGGGGGTGTTTTGTTGTGTTCCATATAGAACTGAATATGTTTAGGAGTTAGTTGGCTTTGCTGTGTGTTGCCATGCCGACTTCATCATCCAGCTAAATATAGAGCTATCCTCAGTGCAGAAACTCAAGCTGAAATATATACCCCTCGTCTTGTTTCTAGTGTGAGCATCACCCCACACTGCCCAGACCCCCTAACTAACCCACTGACTCACTGGCTGGCTGACGGCACTATACCTGGACCCAGTAACTGGCTGACGGCACTATGCCTGGACCCAGTAACTGGCTGGCTGACGGCACTATGCCTGGACCCAGTAACTGGCTGGCTGACGGCACTATACCTGGACCCAGTAACTGGCTGGCTGACGGCACTATGCCTGGACCCAGGAACTGGCTGGCTGACGACAGCACTATGCCTGGACCCAGTAACTGGCTGGCTGGCAGACGGCACTATACCTGGACCCAGTAACTGACTGGCTGACTGACAACACTATGTCTGGACCCAGTAACTGACTGGCTGGCTGACAACACTATGTCTGGACCCAGTAACTGACTGGCTGACTGACAACACTATGTCTGGACCCAGTAACTGGCTGGCTGACGGCACTATGTCTGGACCCAGTAACTGGCTGGCTGACTGACACTATGCCTGGACCCAGTAACTGGCTGGCTGGCAGACGGCACTATGTCTGGACCCAGTAACTGGCTGGCTGACTGACAACACTATGTCTGGACCCAGTAACTGACTGGCTGGCTGACGGCACTATGTCTGGACCCAGTAACTGACTGGCTGACTGACAACACTATGCCTGGACCCAGTAACTGGCTGGCTGGCTGGCACTATGCCTGGACCCAGTAACTGGCTGGCTGGCGGCACTATGTCTGGACCCAGTAACTGGCTGGCTGACGGCACTATGTCTGGACCCAGTAACTGGCTGGCTGACGGCACTATGCCTGGACCCAGTAACTGGCTGGCTGACGGCACTATGCCTGGACCCAGTAACTGGCTGGCTGATGGCACTATGTCTGGACCCAGTAACTGGCTGGCTGATGGCACTATGCCTGGACCCAGTAACTGGCTGGCTGACGGCACTATGCCTGGACCCAGTAACTGGCTGGCTGAGGCTGCCTGGACCCAGTAACTGGCTGGCTGACGGCACTATGCCTGGACCCAGTAACTGGCTGGCTGACGGCACTATGCCCACCCAGTAACTGGCTGGCTAACGGCACTATGATCTGGACCCAGTAACTGGCTGGCTGACAGCACTATGCCTGGACCCAGTAACTGGCTGGCTCTCGGCATTATGCCTGACCCAGTATTGGCTGGATGACGGCACTATGCCTGTACATCCAGGTAATTGGCTTGAGATACATGCCTGGTCCCAGTAATGGCTTCACACCACTGTGATTTCTGACCCATCTGACTGGCACCCTTCACTATGTCTGGACCCAGTAACTGACTGGCTGGCCCCTGTCTGGACCCAGTAACTGGCTGGCTGACGGCACTATGTCTCCCCAGTAACTGGCTGGCTGACGGCACTATGTCTGGACCCAGTAACTGGCTGGCTCGGCACTTCTGGACCCAGTAACTGGCTGGCTGATGGCACTATGTCTGGCTCCCCCAGTAACTGGCTGGCTGACGGCACTATGCCTGGACCCAGTAACTGGCTGGCTGACGGCACTATGCCTGGACCCAGTAACTGGCTGGCTGACCCCTATGCCTGGACCCAGTAACTGGCTGGCTTCGTACACTATGCCTCCCCAGTAACTGGCTGGCTGACGGCACTATGCCTGGACCCAGTAACTGGCTGGCTCGGCACTATGCCTCCCCCCAGTAACTGGCTGGCTGACGGCACTATGCCCCCAGTAACTGGCTGGCTCGGCCCTATGCCTGGACCCAGTAACTGGCTCCGGCCTATGCCTGGACCCAGTAACTGGCTCCCCCTTCGGCACTATGCCTGCTCCCAGTAACTGGCTGGCTGACGGCACTATGCCTGGACCCAGTAACTGGCTCGCGGCACTATGTCTGGACCCAGTAACTGGCTCCCCCTTCGGCACTATGTCTCCCCCCAGTAACTGGCTGGCTCCCTATGTCTGGACCCAGTAACTGGCTGGCCCCTATGTCTGGACCCAGTAACTGGCTGGCTGATGGCACTATGTCTGGACCCAGTAACTGGCTGGCTGACGGCACTATGCCTGGACCCAGTAACTGGCTGGCTCCCCCTATGCCTGGACCCAGTAACTGGCTGGCTTCGGCTGTATGCCTGGACCCAGTAACTGGCTGGCTGACGCTCCCACTATGCCTGGACCCAGTAACTGGCTGGCTGACGGCACTATGCCTGGACCCAGTAACTGGCTGGCTGACCACTATGCCTGGACCCAGTAACTGGCTGGCTCCCCCTATGCCTGGACCCAGTAACTGGCTGGCTTCGGCACTATGCCTCCCCCCAGTAACTGGCTGGCTCCCCTATGCCTGGACCCAGTAACTGGCTGGCTGACGGCACTATGCCTCCCCCAGTAACTGGCTGGCTGACGGCACTATGCCTGGACCCAGTAACTGGCTGACGGCACTATGCCTGGACCCAGTAACTGCTGGCTGACCACTATGCCTGGACCCAGTAACTGGCTGGCTGACGGCACTATGTCCCCAGTAACTGGCTGGCTGACGGCACTATGCCTGGACCCAGTAACTGGCTGGCTGACGGCACTATGCCCCCCAGTAACTGGCTCGGCACTATGCCTGGACCCAGTAACTGGCTGACGGCACTATGCCTGGACCCAGTAACTGGCTGGCTGGCACTCCTGCCCCCAGTAACTGGCTGGCTGGCTGATGGCACTATGTCTGGACCCAGTAACTGGCTGGCTGTCCACTATGCCTGGACCCAGTAACTGGCTGGCTGACGGCACCATGCCTGGACCCAGTAACTGACTGGCTGTCTATGCCTGGACCCAGTAACTGGCTGGCTGATGGCACTATGCCTGGACCCAGTAACTGGCTGGCTGACGGCACTATGCCTGGACCCAGTAACTGGCTGGCTGACGGCACTATGCCTGGACCCAGTAACTGGGCTGGCTGAGCGACACTATACCTGGACCCAGTAACTGGCTGCCCCGGCCACTATGCCTGGACCCAGTACCACTGGCTGGCAAAAACCTGCTCGGCAATTATGATGATTCAGTAACTGGCTGTACGGCACAGGTCTGGACCCAGTAACTGGCTGGCTCTGGTTTCTAACCCATTTCTGGCTGCTGTTTTATATGTCTGGACCCATAACTGGCTAGCAAGGTTTTGCCTGGACCCAAAAACTGACTGGCAGGCCATTCTATTTCAAATGTCTTATCAATGGAAGGGGACATAAATCACCCCTGAGCACCCCCCCACCCTTAGCCTATGCTAACCCACAGATCTAAATTAGGCTAAAGGTTTAGTCCTCAGACAGCATCTATAGAAGACCCCAGAAGACTTGGGTTTCTCTCTGGCATTATTGACTACAGGTATTGAATTGTGATCTCGGTGCTTGGTTGTACATCCAGGGATTGAATTGAGATACAGCCGTCTGCTAATAGTTCACACCACTGTGATTTGTGTCCATCAGGGCTTGAGACTGGATCCATAACTAGCATTTAAACACATCACAGCAGACATTACAATATCAGACATTACCCCCTTCGACTGTATCGCTCCCCCTTCGAAATGACAAAAATCCCCCCAGAAATGACAATATCGCAGAAATGACAATCGCAGAAATGACAATAAGCAGAAATCGCAATTCGTACTGATGCTTTTTTAGATCAGCCCCCCCTTCGTAAAATACGCTCCCCCTCGTAACTGTGACTCCCCTTCGTACTGTATCGCTCCCCCTTCGTACTGTATCGCTCCCCGTTTGTCCACTGTATCGCTCCCCCTTCGTACTGTACGCTCCCCCTTCCCCCCTTCGTACTGTATCTCCTCCCCCTTCGTACTGTATCATCCTGTCCTAATGAAGGGGCCAGTCTGTGTTCAGCAGGACCATGAGCTAAGCCCTGTCCTAATAAAGGGGCCAGTCTGTGTTCAGCAGGACCATGATTAAGCCCTGTCCTAATGAAGGGGCCAGTCTGTGTTCCAGCAGGACCATGAGCTTTTATAAGCCCTGTCCTAATGAAGGGGCCAGTCTGTGTTCAGGGGGCCTAAAACCTCTGTTGCAGGGTAACGGGCATGGCACACAGATGGGCCAAACAAAAGGACAGGGTTAGTCGGGCTGGCCAGCCCCCCTAATCTTGTGTGCTGGCCAGCCCCCGGTTGTCTAGATGGTAATCTACGGGCTGGCCATTTCGGAGAGGGTTTTTACGGGCTGGCCAGCCCCCCGGAGATGGTTACGGGCTGGCCAGCCCCCGGAGAGGGTTACGGGCTGCCGCTGCCAGGCCTCTAAAAATAACACACAGACCACTGGCCTCAGCAAAAAACCTGCTCCAATTATGATGATTCATCTGGCTGTATACACAGGTGTGTGTGTGTGTGCGTGCGCTCTGGTTTTTAAACCATTTCAGCTGTGTTTTATATAGCTTATAATGAAATAGCAAGGTTTTTTTTTGTTGCAAAAAACTATGCATGGCCATTCTATTTCAAATGTTTATCATGGGACTTGTAGACCGCTACATGTCCTAATGTTTTGCTTTAAGTTAGTCTAGCTTTTTTACCGGAGAAAAGTAGCTAGACATCAGTCAGAGTGCCGTCTGCTGATAGAATGATGGAGAAAAGTAGCTAGACATCAGTCAGAGTGCCGTCTGCTGATAGAATGTTTGGGAAATCTCATCCGAGTGGAGAAGTGCGACTGAAGCACAACATGTCTGACGCCGAGCAGAAATTACAATAAGCAGACATTACAATAAGCAGAAATTACAATAAGCAGAAATTACAATAAGCAGAAATTACAATAAGCAGAAATTACAATAAGCAGAAATTACAATAAGATGTTTTTTTTAGATCAGCGTTTACAAAACACAGTAAAATACTGAATTCTGCATTAACGTGACTCCTGGTGTGTGTGTAGTGTACCTAGCTTGTATACTGATATGCGTTTGTCCATTCGACAGTTAGTTTACAACATCCAAACCTGACCCTGTCATGGCTGTGCTTGAAGAACGTCTTGAAATTCCTGTTAGGGAGGGAGATATTAATCATCGTTTTTGAAGCGCTTCCCCTGACACTATTAACTTCCTGTTTTGGACTAATCACTTTTATAATGCTGTCCATGCAAAGTCAACAGGCAGTCAGTTTAAAGGGGCCTAAAACCTCTGTTGCACTCACTTAATGCATGGCACACAGATGTAGCCAAACAAAAGGACATTTAGTCTGCTTCGGCCTAATCTTGTGTGCTGTGAACTGGCTTTGCTCTCCGGTTGTCTAATGGTAATCTACCTCGTTCAATTTCAAAGGTTGTTTTTTACTAATCTTTTTGCCCCGGACTGTGCTTTGACCTTTTGAACTCTGCAGCTGTTACACTTGAACTGGGCTCCGAGGTCGTTTGACCCATTGACCCCGTGTGTTGCTAGTTTGACATTTTTTAGAGCAAACAGATGATGGCCCTGCTATCTGGGCCCTGCTACCCAGTCTCATTGATTTTGGCTTTGAACTTGATATCCTGTAATAACAGGCTAGTGTGGACTGGTGAGCTCCTGTAATAACAGGCTAGTGTGGAGTGGTGAGATCCTGTAATAACAGGCTAGTGTGGAGTGGTGAGATCCTGTAATAACAGGCTAGTGTGGAGTGGTGAGATCCTGTAATAACAGGCTAGTGTGGAGTGGTGAGATCCTGTAATAACAGGCTAGTGTGGAGTGGTGAGATCCTGTAATAACAGGCTAGTGTGGAGTGGTGAGATCCTGTAATAACAGGCTAGTGTGGAGTGGTGAGATCCTGTAATAACAGGCTAGTGTGGAGTGGTGAGATCCTGTAATAACAGGCTAGTGTGGAGTGGTGAGATCCTGTAATAACAGGCTAGTGTGGAGTGGTGAGATCCTGTAATAACAGGCTAGTGTGGAGTGGTGAGATCCTGTAATAACAGGCTAGTGTGGTGAGATCCTGTAATAACAGGCTAGTGTGGAGTGGTGAGATCCTGTAATAACAGGCTAGTGTGGAGTGGTGAGATCCTGTAATAACAGGCTAGTGTGGAGTGGTGAGATCCTGTAATAACAGGCTAGTGTGGAGTGGTGAGATCCTGTAATAACAGGCTAGTGTGGAGTGGTGAGATCCTGTAATAACAGGCTAGTGTGGAGTGGTGAGATCCTGTAATAACAGGCTAGTGTGGAGTGGTGAGATCCTGTAATAACAGGCTAGTGTGGAGTGGTGAGATCCTGTAATAACAGGCTAGTGTGGAGTGGTGAGATCCTGTAATAGTGGTAGTAAATCATAATAATAATTATTGTAAAAATATATATGTATTTTATTTTTTACATTTGATTGGTTTAGCAGACAGTTGTGAACACACACGTTTTCACCACTGAGAATATCAGGGATAAGTGACTGACTAGATGCTACGTGCAGATTAACATTCAGCTTTGTGTGTGTGTGTGTTTTTAAAATATTTCTATCACTTGAGCAAGGAACATGTCTTGTATGTGGAGAGTCTCGTCTCCAGTCTTTTCATACCAGGGTCTTGCTCATTGAATGTGTTTTTATGGGTTCGCTTCAGTCCACCTGTGTGTGTGTGTGTGTTCAAGGCTGTGTGTGTGTGCGTGTGTGTGTGTGTGTGTGTGTGTGTGTGTGTGTGGTAGTGTGTGTGTGTGTGTTGTGAATTGTCTCCATTCCCTAGCATTGGTTGTATGCCCTTTAGAAGGGAAGCAGGGAAAGCCTATGTATTATGGAGGGCCAGGCAGCCCAGTGGGCTGAGCCTGAGTTTAGCCTCGTGTTGTTATTAAGAGGGTCTTCACTGATTCACTCCAGATGCTGGGAGGAGGCCAGTCAGAATTATGTTTTTATGTATGAGAGAGAGAGACAGAGGATCCACAAACTGATTGAAAGGTGAATTGAGAGGTCTTTGTGTCTGTCTGTCTCTCTGTGGAACCTAGTCCTACTGTAGACCTGTATGTGTCTGTTGTCTCTCTCTGGAACTTAGTCCTACTGTAGACCTGTATGTGTGTCTGTTGTCTCTCTCTGGAACTTAGTCCTACTGTAGACCTGTATGTGTCTGTTGTCTCTCTCTGGAACTTAGTCCTACTGTAGACCTGTGTGTCTGTTGTCTCTCTGTGGAACCTAGTCCTACTGTAGACCTGTATGTGTCTGTTGTCTCTCTCTGGAACTTAGTCCTACTGTAGACCTGTATGTGTGTCTGTTGTCTCTCTCTGGAACTTAGTCCTACTGTAGACCTGTATGTGTCTGTTGTCTCTCTCTGGAACTTAGTCCTACTGTAGACCTGTGTGTCTGTTGTCTCTCTCTGGAACTTAGTCCTACTGTAGACCTGTATGTGTGTCTGTTGTCTCTCTCTGGAACTTAGTCCTACTGTAGACCTGTATGTGTCTGTTGTCTCTCTCTGGAACTTAGTCCTACTGTAGACCTGTATGTGTCTGTTGTCTCTCTCTGGAACTTAGTCCTACTGTAGGCCTGTATGTGTGTCTGTTGTCTCTCTCTGGAACTTAGTCCTACTGTAGGCCTGTATGTGTGTCTGTTGTCTCTCTCTGGAACTTAGTCCTACTGTAGACCTGTATGTGTCTGTTGTCTCTCTCTGGAACTTAGTCCTACTGTAGACCTGTATGTGTGTCTGTTGTCTCTCTCTGGAACTTAGTCCTACTGTAGACCTGTATGTGTGTCTGTTGTCTCTCTCTGGAACTTAGTCCTACTGTAGACTTGTATGTGTCTGTTGTCTCTCTCTGGAACTTAGTCCTACTGTAGACCTGTATGTGTCTGTTGTCTCTCTCTGGAACTTAGTCCTACTGTAGACCTGTATGTGTGTCTGTTGTCTCTCTCTGGAACTTAGTCCTACTGTAGGCCTGTATGTGTGTCTGTTGTCTCTCTCTGGAACTTAGTCCTACTGTAGACCTGTATGTGTCTGTTGTCTCTCTCTGGAACTTAGTCCTACTGTAGACCTGTATGTGTCTGTTGTCTCTCTCTGGAACTTAGTCCTACTGTAGACCTGTATGTGTCTGTTGTCTCTCTCTGGAACTTAGTCCTACTGTAGGCCTGTATGTGTGTCTGTGAGAGTTAGTGTTTTCTTTAGTTTTTCACTCTCTCAGATCCTTTTGTGAAACGGCAGTAAAACAGACAGTATCACTATGGAAATGGTAATAGCAGTCAATAAAACACTGTGTAAACTCAGAAATAAGACAAACAGTAGCATCGACTGTCTGGCTGTGTTAAACTATTTCAGTTCCAGACTGGAGGAATGCCCACAAGAAATATATATATCTTCAACTCAAATTAATAGAAATGTTTGTAACCATTTCAGCATATTTCTCAGACGACAGAAAACAGAATCTAATGCTGACTGAATTAAAACCAATCCCATGCTAACTGATTTAAAACCAATCCAATGCTGACTGATTTAAAACCAATCCCATGCTGACTGAATTAAAACCAATCCCATGCTAACTGATTTAAAACCAATCCAATGCTAACTGAATTAAAACCAATCCCATGCTAACTGATTAAAACCAATCCCATGCTAACTGATTTAAAACCAATCCAATGCTGACTGATTTAAAACCAATCCAATGCTGACTGAATTCAAACCAATCCAATGCTGACTGAATTCAAACCAATCCCATGCTGACTGAATTAAAACCAATCCCATGCTGACTGAATTAAAACCAATCCCATGCTGACTGAATTAAAACCAATCCCATGCTGACTGAATTAAAACCAATCCCATGCTAACTGAATTAAAACCAATCCCATGCTGACTGAATTAAAACCAATCCCATGCTGACTGAATTAATGTGAACAGTTTCATTGTCCGCATGCAGACTAGCTGTTGTCTCTGGGTCGGCCTGTCTGTCTCTGGGTCTGTCACAGTGAGATGAGCAGTATTATGTGAGTCACACAGCAGGGGGTGTTGGTTCCTGCCCGACTAGATGAGCTGGCTTGCATTGAATCAACCAATGGTTGCATGCCTTGTCTATGTCCTATGATGTGATTAGCTGATATCAGGGCCTAAAATGCATTTTTTTGCATACCAGCTACTGTGGCAGGTAGATCCACAAAATAATAATTACCAGCCACTCCGTTTTAAACAGCCAATATATATTTTTGGCCTTAATGACACAAAAAAAACAAAAAAATGGCATGCTTAGTAATATCTAAAACAAGAAATGTATTACTAATAAGAAGTAATGTGGTATAATGCTCAATTAAATGCTATATTCTGTGACTTTGTCTTCAGAGAACTACATTTGCACATACTGCACGTAGTAGGCCTCTTCTATTGTGTTATTGACTACGTTTGTTTATACCCATGTGTAACTCTTGTTGTTTTTGTCACACTGCTTTACTTTATCTTGGCCAGGTTGCAGTTGTAAATGAGAACTTGTTCTCAACTGGCTTACCTGGTTAAATAAAGCTGAAATAATTTTCTTTTTTAAAGATAAAAGTGAAATGTTCAGCTGTCCCTTTAATGTTACCTTGGTAACAGGGCGACCGACTAGTAAAGAATCTGACTAGTAGACAGCAAAGTTCTCTTTTTGCGAGTAGTGGAAGCAAACTCGCATTGGAAAACAACTTCATTTGTGAATAAAACAATGTAGCCAAGAAACACGAGAACAAAGTCTCACTTTTTAGTAGTCTTTCGAGTAAATTAGACCAACTTTTATGCCTGTGCAAATTGCTTCTAAAAATAAATCTTTCACCACTTCACTCCGCGCTCACGGCCCCCTAGACAGGCAGTGTTGCTGCGTGAGGTGGGATAGCTTTGAAGTTAGAGTTGAGATTTCTCTGTGCGTTACCAGATATGAAACAAAACAGCAGAAAAAACAGCTACTGCATCATTTATTTGGCTATAAATCACAACTTGCACTTGTGCCCATACTTGACTTGGGTCTTATTTTTTATGAAATGCTCGTACTGTAGAGCCCAGAGTGTGACCACTCGCCGACGTGGCTGGAGAATTAGACATTCTTAACCGTCAATGCCAAAATCTACCCGCATTTGGCAGGTTGCTGGTGTTCATTTTAGACGCTGGCTGATATGTTAAATACCTATCCAGGCATTGTAAGATCTGCCGTGTGTCATCACTGTAGTCGGGGCAGGAACTCAACCATCGCGTTGCATTCAGTGTGTAATTGTAAGGTTAGTCCCACTGAGAAGGGTGAGACAGTCACGTGGTCCCTTTATGAGAATACCCATATCCCATCGTCTGTAAATAAACTTAGTCTATTTGATCTTTGTGTGACTTGACTCCACCTCCACGGTGTAGCCTGTGTTTAGCTTGTTATTCTCTCGTCTGAGGTGGGCTTGTGTTTTGCTCTAATCCATCCCAGCGATGAACGTTATAATTGGGGATAGAGCATTAATAGACTGTCAGAACTACAGAGGCTCCAGATTTACACTTTAGGGTCAACTTGATCCCAGTGTGCCCTGCTCCTCATCTGGAGATGACTAATCCCGGTAGCGCCCTCTCCCTGCTGCTCATTTAGAGATGACTAATCCCCATAGCGCCCTCTCCCTGCTCCTCATCTGGAGATGACTAATCCCCATATCGCCCTCTCCCTGCTCCTCATCTGGAGATGACTAATCCCCATAGCGCCCTCTCCCTGCTGCTCATCTGGAGATGACTAATCCCCATAGCGCCCTCTCCCTGCTCCTCAACTGGAGATGACTAATCCCCGTAGCTCCTCCTCCTCATCTGGAGATGACTAATCCCCATAGCGCCCTCTCTCTGCTCCTCATCTGGAGATGACTAATCCCCATAGCGCCTCATCTGGAGATGACTCCTCTGCTCCTCATCTGGAGATGACTAATCCCCATAGCGCCCTCCCTGCTCCTCATCTGGAGATGACTAATCCCCGTAGCGCCCTCTCCCTGCTCCTCATCTGGAGATGACTAATCCCCGTAGCGCCCTCTCCCTGCTCCTCATCTGGAGATGACTAATCCCGGTAGCGCCCTCTCCCTGCTCCTCATCTGGAGATGACTAATCCCGGTAGCGCCCTCTCCCTGCTCCTCATCTGGAGATGACTAATCCCCGTAGCGCCCTCTCCCTGCTCCCAGTTTCCATTTTTTTGCCCCATATCTCTGTTCTTGTCCCTAATCTCCTCTGTGACACAGAATGGCTTTTCGGCAGGATGGAGGAATTAATTCAGAGATGAGAGGCTCAATAGTTCTTTATCTCTCTCTGTGCTCTCTTTCTCTTCTCTCGTTCTCTGTTCTCTCTCTGTTTTCCTGGTAGAGAGAGGAAGCGTCTGTGTTTTGTAATGTGGTCTTTATCTTTGCTGAAACATCCCACTACCCTCTGATCCCATCTCAATATCCTAGCCGTTCCGCTCGGTAAAAGCAGGGATGAAGAATCTGGCCCTTGGGAGGATGAATTACCCCTGTCTGTTTCCCTCTACGCCCCTCTCCAGCCTCCCCTCACCCCCTATGACCCACAACAGTTTGTTACACTTCCACCATACTAAAACCATCCTACTCACTTCCTGCTATTGGCCCATATCATGTATTGTCCTGTGAGCTAGTCTCAGCTAAGAGGATTCATATTTTCCATGTATCTGTACCAACAAACTAATAGCACAGAAATGGTTTAGACAGGTCTCAGAAATTAAACTCATTGCTTGTTACCTGAAATAATGAATTGCACTCATTTAAACTATCTCTGGTCTCAAACATGAGCACAGTGAAATGAAGTATTTTACCTCTGCTCCCCAACCACTTAATTCTCAAAGTCTTGCAAGGAAGTCCAGGCAAGAGGCCAACCCATCGAACCCTCACTGTCAGTAGGCAGGTTTCCATTGACCCAGGTTTATTCAATGTGTAATGGAAATGACAGGTATGAGACATTTCGTAAAAGATCGTCAAAGTTTGTATCCATTGAATAACTTTCTTTATTGCTACGAATGATAGAAAGTGTTTTTCGAATAAATTATAATTGCCGAATACGTGGGAGGACATACGGGCTGCCTGAAACATTAAACAGGTAGGTGGGAGGACATACGGGCTGCCTGAAACATTAAACAGATAGGTGGGAGGAGGTAGGAGGACATACGGGCTCCCTGAAACATTAAACAGGTAGGTGGGAGGACATATGGGCTGCCTGAAACATTAAACAGAGAGGTGGGAGGACATACGGGCTCCCTGAAACATTAAACAGGTAGGTGGGAGGACATATGGGCTGCCTGAAACATTAAACGGATAGGTGGGAGGAGGTAGGAGGACATATGGGGAAACATTAAACAGGTAGGTGGAAGGCCTGAAACATTAAACAGGTAGGTGGGAGGACTACGGGCTGCCTGAAACATTAAACAGATAGGTGGGAGGAGGTAGGAGGACATATGGGCTCCCTGAAACATTAAACAGGTAGGTGGGAGGACATACGGGCTGCCTGAAACATTAAACAGGTAGGTGGGAGGACATACGGGCTGCCTGAAACATTAAACAGGTAGGTGGGAGGACATACGGGCTCCCTGAAACATTAAACGGATAGGTGGGAGGACATATGGGCTGCCTGAAACATTAAACGGATAGGTGGGAGGACATACGGGCTGCCTGAAACATTAAACAGATAGGTGGGAGGAGGTAGGAGGACATACGGGCTCCCTGAAACATTAAACAGGTAGGTGGGAGGACATACGGGCTGCCTGAAACATTAAACAGAGAGGTGGGAGGGCACGGGCTCCCTGAAACATTAAACGGATAGGTGGGAGGACATACGGGCTGCCTGAAACATTAAACAGGTAGGTGGGAGGACATACGGGCTGCCTGAAACAACATTAAACAGGTAGGTGGGAGGACATACGGGCTGCCTGAAACATTAAACAGGTAGGTGGGAGGACATACGGGCTGCCTGAAACATTAAACAGGTAGGTGGGAGGGCATATACGGGCTGTCGCTAATTTCGTAATTTGTCTAAATGTGTAATGGAAACACTTCAACCACTAGTTTTTGTTCTGTTTTTTTTTTGGTGTGATGTCATCACATCAGTGGTTTTTATTGACACCCAGGATAGGTGAATGGAAACGCACCGTAACAGGCAAACTTTCTAAATGTCGACAAAAAAAATTACTGGACAAGTTAACGGAAACATGGCTAACGTCACCCTCCGTGTCAATTACCCCTTGCAAAGGGTTCTTTTACTGAACTACAGTCTCTTCTAGAACTGTTCAATATGGAAAGAAAAGCTTATTTCTCTCATGTTTTGCACAAATTTGTTTACATCCCTGTTAGTGAACATTTCTCCTTCACCAAGATAATCCATCCACCTGACAGGTGTGGTATATCAAGATGTTGATTAAACAGCATGATCATTACACAGGTGCAACTTGTGCTGTGGACAATAAAAGGCCACTCTATAATGTGCTGTTTTGTCAGACAACACAATGCCACAGATGTCTCAAGTTTTCAGGGAGCATGCAATTTGCATGCTGGCTGCAGGAATGTCCACCAGAGCTTTTGCCAGATAATTTAATATTCAATTTGTCTACCTCCAACATTGTTTTAGAGAATTTGGCAGTACTTCCAACCGGCCTCACAACCGCAGACCACATGTAACCGCGCCAGCCCAGGACCTCCACAT
This sequence comes from Oncorhynchus tshawytscha, assembly GCF_018296145.1. Lineage (NCBI taxonomy): Eukaryota > Metazoa > Chordata > Actinopteri > Salmoniformes > Salmonidae > Oncorhynchus > Oncorhynchus tshawytscha. The sequence goes on from NC_056441.1 coordinate 86,586,639, forward strand.
CAGGCTTCTTCACCTGCGGGATTGTCTGAGATCAGCCACCCGGACAGCTGATGAAACTGGGGGTTTACACCACCAAAGGACTTCTGCAAAAACTGTCAGAAACCATCTTGGTGAAACTCCTCTGCGTGTTCATCGTCTTCACCAGGGTCTTGACCTGACTGTAGTTTGGCGTCGTAACCGACTTCAGTGGGTAAATGCTCACCGTTGATGTCCACTGACACGCTGAAGTCTGCTCTTTACGGACGAATCCCGGTTTCAACTGTACCGGGCAGATGGTAGACCGCTTATATGGCGTTGTGTGGGTGAGTGGTTTGCTGCTGTTAACGTTGTGTGAACAGAGTGCCCCATGGTGGGGTTATGGTATGGGCAGACATAAGCTACGGACAATGAACACAAATGCATTTTATTGGTGGCAATTTGAATGCACCGAGATACTGTGACGTGATCCTGCGTCCCATTGTCGTGCCATTTATCCGCCACCATCACCTCATGTTTCAGCATGATAATGCACAGCCTCATGTCGCAAGGATCGGTACACAAAATGTCTGTTCTTCCATGGCCTGCATTCTCACCAGACATCTCACACGTTGAGCATGTTTGGGATGCTCTGGATCGACGTGTACGGCCGCGTGTTCCAGTTCCCCGCCATAACCCAGCAACTTCACACAGCCATTGAAGAAGAGTAGAACTACATCCCACAGGATACAATCAACAGCCTTATCAACTCTGTGATGGAGATCTGTTGTGCTGCATGAGAAAAATGGTGGTCACACCAGATACTGACTGGTTTTCTGATCCACGCCCCTACCTTTTATTTAAGGTATCTGTGACCAACCGATGCATATCTGTATTCCCAGTCATGTGAAATTCATAGATTAGGGCATAATGCATTTCATTTGACTGATTTTTCCTTTGGTCCTGTGTTTTATTTACTTCACACAGCCTGAAATCTGATGTCTGGGTTCAGTCCTGTGTTTACTCGTCGGGTTGTGTGAGGTGAGCTCTGACGGCTGCTCCTTTGCTGTCAGATTTGGATCTCTGTTTATAAACAGACCCAACAAACCACAGCTTCTCTATATCACAGAGGAACTACAGCCTCCTAGACAGGCTAGCCAGCACAGCACTGTCACTCTCTACAGTGGGGCAAAAATGTATTTAGTCAGCCACCAATTGTGCAAGTTCTCCCACTTAAAAAGATGAGAGGCCTGTAATTTTCATCATAGGTACACTTCAACTATGACAGACAAAATGAGGGAAAAAAATCCAGGAAATCACATTGTAGGATTTTAAATTAATTTATTTGCAAATTATGGTGGAAAATAAGTATTTGGTCAATAACAAAAGTTTATGGGTAGGCCTACTACCTCTTGTTGGTGCCAGCAGCTGTCTCCCGCACAGTGACCACATATATCTGACTTTTAGATTAATGTTATCCACAGTTACATGCATAGAAGTTGGATAGGCTGAAGGAGAGAACGCGGCAATTATTTGTGACCGACCGACTCCATTCGGTCTCATGTAGCAACATTTAAAAACATTTTTTTTTTTTTTACATTGGATAAAAGTAGGGATTCAAGGCTAGAAAATGGTATATCACACACTACAGTTGAGAAGCAATGAGAAAGTAATTCTGCTTTGAACGTTGATAAACTTGTAACCTCATTTTTGAGAAAATGGCCCGTCGAATGATTTGGTACACCTACTGGTGAGTTCTTATTTATCTACACCCATTCAGAATCCTTAACACCAGCGTAAGTCTTAGCCCCGCCCATCTCTTTAAGGATTCACATGAGGCCATGTGCTAAACAGAGGGAGTATGGTTACAGTAGCCATACTAAACAGCCACACATTTCAAGACTATAGACTGGTTTATACTACGTCTGTAGATAGTTGTCGCAGTGACATCGTGAACATTCTATTATCGTCCGACGTCGAACTTGACGTTTTGAAAAGGTATAAACACAAAAACGACAGGCTGCATGACATCAGCAGCCTGGTGGTCCAAAATAGCATAACAGGTGTGTGTTTTTTTTAACACCAATAAACCCATCCATTTAAAAAATGTATTTAGTAAATGTCAATCTAGCTAGCCAGGCAACTAAAATCAACTTTCTAAACAATGTTTTAGTTCATTTCTAGCTTGTTAGCTAGCTAGCTAATGTTAAGTTAGCTGGCTAGCCATTTCAAATAATGACCATATCATAGAGCAGACAAAGTCTTAACTTTAGCTAAACAAGATCATTATTTCATGTTACAGAAAATAGCTTACGGTCGCGTGTCGAAATAAAAGCAGGGCTTCTGCTGGAGAATTTTAACTTGGACTCGTCGGCTTAAAGTCCTCATTTGACTTTGGTGCAGATCTTGTTGTTGTTCACATTATCTCTGGTAAACACACTATATCAAATAAAATCAAAGTTTATTTGTGACATGCACAGGATACAGAAGTTGTAAACGGTACAGTGAAATGTTTAGTTGCATCGTGGAGTCTTTTTGTTTAGACTTAGCTAGCTAAACAATGGACCATAATCCCGAATCATAACGTTACCACCCTGCATGAATCTGAAGGTAGATAACGCAAACCAACTAGGTTCAATGTTAGCTAGCTAGCTAACATTAGGCTATAACTAGCAATGCAAATGACTCTGAGATACAAATAATATTACTACACAGATCATACACTTAACGTTAGCTAGCGAGCTAACCTTACGTTTTAACTTACAATGAAAACTACTTTCTTACAAAATTTGAAGTTTCATATCTAAAAATGTAGCTAGCTAGACTCTCTTACCTGGATACATGGATGAACGCTTCTCCCTCTCTGTCATGGATACCATGGTTGCCCTTAGTTGCAAGATGTAATCCGAAGACAGGTTCTCTTTTCGACTTCCCTCCGCATATTTGCAATCGAAAGCCCGAATCTCCTTAGCGATCATACTCCCACCGGACATTCCACTGATTTCAAAACACTCGGTCTTCCAGATAGTGGAGAGCATTCAACACTTTTGCAGTTCTTTATATTAAAAAATCTGCACTAGAAAGCATGACTTAAACCTATTATTATTTGACCCTGCTGTTCACCTATGAACATTTGAACATCTTGGCCATGTTCTTTATAAACACCACCCGGCACAGCCAGAAGAGGACTGGCCACCCCTCATAGCCTGGTTTCTTCCTAGGTTCTGGCCTTTCTAGGGAGTTTTTCCTAGCCACCGTGCTTCTACACCGGCATTGTTTGGGGTTTTAGGCTGGGTTTCTGTACAGCACTTTGAGATATCAGCTGATGTAAGAAGGGCTTTATAAATACATTTGAATTGATTTGACCTACTGAGCAGCTCATGTTATAGACAGTAACATGCTACATGGCAGACCAATCTGAACTCATCTCTCTGTATATCCAGCCCACCCATTATCTCAGCCAATCATGATTAGCTGGAAGGTTCCTGTCTTTATCCATGGCTAAACCAACTAGGCTCGCAATTTTAATATAATTTTATTTATATTTAGAGATGGTATACAATTTTGTTATTAATGCACCTGAAAGTGCACATGTTCCAGAAGGCATTTCTGACACAAATACATTTTGATAAGAAATGCATGTTTTACATACCTCTCCTGGGAAGTAGTGACTAGTTTCACCTAGTTTCCCTAGAACAGAAACGAGTCACATTTTTTGAGACAAGACAGAAAGCAATTTATGAGTACAACCATTTTAGTGAACCGGTGATTCGGAACACTTGAATCGGTTTGGACTCCCGTGGACCGATGCATCTTAAACGTTAGAACCGGTTACCGATGCGTTACCAGTGAATCGCTACGTCCCTAGCATATAACCTTCCACTACAAACACAGCATGACCTGAGTATAGCTGTCTTGCTTGGGGTTAAGGGTCACAGCGTGTTTTGCTCTACAACCACCCTTCTAAAAGGCCCTCCATTCTAACACAGTACACAAACCAGTTCTGTATTCTAAATCTGATTCTGTAATACGCTTGGGCAACCCCCCCCGTGTGTGTGGTGGGGGGGGGTGGGGGTGTTGCCAGTGGATAATCAGATTCCATTTTAATGGTCACTTGAAATAATAAGCAGCTTGTCTTCTCCGCCTTGCTTGAATCCATATTTATACAGTCTTGAATGATTAATGTATGTGTTTGCGCTTGAGGAGGAGGGCAGGCAGTAGCCTATAGGCTGTACAGGGAAGTGGTGATCCAAAAGGAGATTCCTGGTAGAACTGGTACTTTGCATAACAATGAGACCTTTGGGAAACATTTTTCAAAAAGGCCCTCGCACATCTGAGCTATCTTTTGTTGCAGGTGCATGGTAACATTTGAAATAAGATGAGAGAAAGAGGAAAATCACACACTGCTCTGGCTGGTATCACTGGTATCACTGGTATCACTGGTATCACTGCTCTGGCTGGTATCACTGGTATCACTGCTCTGGCTAGTCCTCCTGGTGCTCTCTAACATGGCAGCCTCACACCCTCCTTTTCCTTCTTTCAACCTCTGTCCATCTATCCCTCCTTCTCCTTCTTGTCTAGGCTATATCTGTCCCTGCCGTTAAGCTATAGCCTATGTCTGGTAGTGTTTGGCTGTGGTGTGGCTGCTGTCTCTCTGGGGAACATTGGTAATCTGTTCCAGCAGCGTTTGTGGCCGACCCAAATTAACCTAGACAAGCCCTGCTACTCTGAGACTGAGCCAGACGAGCCTGGCCAAGCTGGGTAGTCAGACACATTTATATGTGACTGACCGGCTCAAATTGGTCTTATGTAGCAAAATTTGAAATTGTGTTTTTTTTTAGATTAGATAAAAGTAGAGACTCAGAGCTACAACATGGTATATCACACACTGCAGTTGAGGAACAATGGGAAAGTAATTCTGCTTTTGAAAGTTGATCAACTTGTAACCACACTTTTGAGAAAAGGGCCTTTGAATGTTTTGGTACCTAGTGGAGAGCTCTTCTTTGTGTACACCCATTCAGCATCGTTCACACCCTCTTAAACCAGCCCCGCCCATCTCTTTTCGGAATTCACATGTGAGGTCATGTAGTTAACAGTGAGTAGTGTAGTAAAGACTTAAAGTGATAGTAATTTACCCAGACACACTTGTCTAAATTGATGGGTCATGTGAACGAAATGCTATAACCACCAGCCACATCAAATGATGGGAAAAAGTACCAAATTGTCATACTTGAGTAAAAGTATAAATCATTTCAAATTCCTTATAATTAACCAGACTGCACAAGTAATTTTTTTTTTTATTGACGGATATCCAGGGGCACAATCCAGCATATCATTTACAAATGAAGCCTTTGTCTTTAGTGAATCTGCCAGATCAGAGGCAGTAGGGATGACCAGGGATGTTCTCTTGATAAGTGTGTGAATTGGACAACTATCCTGTCAAAATGTAACTAGTACTTTTGGATGTCAGGGAAAATGTATGGAATATAAAGTACATTATTTTCTTTCATATTGTAGTAAAAGTAGCCAAAAATATAAGTAGTAAAGTACAGATACCAACCCCCCCCCAAAAAAATATATATATTTGTGTACTTTTTAAAAGTTCTTTACAACACTGACCACTTACACCACTGAAATGCCTTCACACCAGTATATTAGCATACTTTATATACTGTTAGTATATAGATACACATAGTATCCCATACATAAGTTAAGGCAATGCAACCCGAGTCGACACCCGAGTCGACACCCGAGTCGACACCCGAGTCGACACCCGAGTCGACACCCGAGTCGACACCCGAGTCGACACCCGAGAGTCGACACCCGTGGGAGGTGCACATGTACAGTACATAAACAGATGCATGCGCCATATATTTATGTGGGGATCACTTGATACGATCACATGATATTGTTGTGGTATGTCACAAAATCATGTTACGACCACACATACCAAAATTCATTTTATTTATCAATATTTTGCTAAGTCTTGCTGAGTGGATGGGTCTCTACAGAAGGTGTAAACGGGGCAGCCGAATGGTTACTTGCATGGTAGTAATATCAGAAATAAATAGTGCCAATATAAATAAAATAGATACAGTATGTACAAGAACAATATCATTAACGATATCAGTGATAGATGAGGTAGTTATATCCATACAGTAAAGTGGCTGAGCAGTAGGATTCAAATGATTCTAGCAGTGTGTTGGGAGAGAGTCATTTGAATAGAGGCACTACAGATGGTGCTGATGACTGGTCCGTCCGAACTACGCATGAACAAGGGAATCTAGATTCGGAGGGCCTGTTTCTGTCCCGCCCTTGACTTTGATGCAGGTCATAGCCTCTTCGTCGCAAAAACTCCCTGAGCTTCTCAAAAATATTAGTTTGTCTAGCTGTGTCCAGTTCATGTGGTGCTTTTACAGGCAGACCATCTATGGATGGAAGGATGTCGGCGTTTGGCAGCAGCTGAAACCTGGTCCCGACAGTCTGAACACTCCTTGGCGACAACACCAGGCTCCAGAGCATGGACTGAGATCTGTCTGGCTTTACACCCACTGGGATCTGGACTGAGATCTGTCTGGCTTTACACCCACTGGGATCTGGACTGAGATCTGTCTGGCTTTACACCCACTGGGATCTGGACTGAGATCTGTCTGGCTTTACACCCACTGGGATCTGGACTGAGATCTGTCTGGCTTTACACCCACTGGGATCTGGACTGAGATCTGTCTGGCTTTACACCCACTGGGATCTGGACTGAGATCTGTCTGGCTTTACACCCACTGGGATCTGGACTGAGACCTGTCTGGCTTTACACCCACTGGGATCTGGACTGAGACCTGTCTGGCTTTACACCCACTGGGATCTGGACTGAGAAGAGATGGATCTGGGATAGAATAGGATGGATGGGTGGTTGGGATTAATCATTTAGCTTGATGGAAAAATCTATGCTGGTATTCCCATTGCAGGAGTTTAGACTGAAATTTGGTGTGTGTGGGTTTTTGTGTGTCTAGGGATGCTGTAGATTGGCCTCCATGGGCCCCTATGGTAATATATCTAGAATAAATCACTTAATATTTAAGTCATTAGTTGTGTGTTTAGTTAGCATAATGACCAGCAGCATAATCACTCTCCTGGGAAGAAGATGGAGGGGGAAGAAGATGGAGATGGAGGGAGGAGAAGATGGAGAGGGGAGGAGAAGATGGAGAGGGGAGGAGAAGATGGAGAGGGGAGGAGAAGATGGAGATGGAGGGGAGGAGATGGAGAGGGGGAGAGAGGAGGGGAGAAGGGAGGGGAGGAGAGGAGAAGGGAGGAGAGGAGAGGGGAGGAGAAGAAAGAGGGGAGGAGAAAATACACTGCTCAAAAAAATAAAGGGAACACTTAAACAACACAATGGAACTCCAAGTCAATCACACTGCTGTGAAATCAAACTGTCCACTTAGGAAGCAACACCGATTGACAATACATTTCACATGCTGTTATGCAAATGGAATAGACAACAGGTGGAAATTATAGGCATTTAGCAAGACACCCCCAATAAAGGAATGGTTCTGCAGGTGGGGACCACAGACCACTTCTCAGTTCCTATGCTTCCTGGCTGATGTTTTGGTCACTTTTGAATGCTGGCAGTGCTTTCACTAGTGGTAGCATGAGACGGAGTCTACAACCCACACAAGTGGCTCAGGTAGTGCAGCTCATCCAGGATGGCACATCAATGCGAGATGTGGCAAGAAGGTTTGCTGTGTCTGTCAGCGTAGTGTCCAGAGCATGGATGCGCTACCAGGAGACAGGCCAGTACATCAGGAGACGTGGAGGAGGCCGTAGGAGGGCAACAACCCAGCAGCAGGACCGCTACCTCCGCCTTTGTGCAAGGAGGAGCAGGAGGAGCACTGCCAGAGCCCTGCAAAATGACCTCCAGCAGGCCACAAATGTGCATGTGTCTGCTCAAACGGTCAGAAACAGACTCCATGAGGGTGGTATGAGGGCCCAACGTCCACAGGTGGGTGTTGTGCTTACAGCCCAACACCATGCAGGACGTTTGGCATTTGCCAGAGAACACCAAGATTGGCAAATTCGCCACTGTGCTCTTCACAGATGAAAGCAGGTTCACACTGAGCACATGTGACAGACATGACAGAGTCTGGAGACGACGTGGAGAACGTTCTGCTGCCTGCAACATCCTCCAGCATGACCTGTTTGGCGGTGGGTCAGTCATGGTGTGGGGTGGCATTTCTTTGGGGGGCCGCACAGCCCTCCATGTGCTCGCCAGTGGTAGCCTGACTGCCATTAGGTACCGAGATGAGATCCTCAGACCCCTTGTGAGACCATATGCTGGTGTGGTTGGCCCTGGGTTCCTCCTAATGCAAGACAATGCTAGACCTCATGTGGCTGGAGTGTGTCAGCAGTTCCTGCAAGAGGAAGGCATTGATGCTATGGACTGGCCCGCCCGTTCCCCAGACCTGAATCCAATTGAGCACATTTGGGACATCATGTCTTGCTCCATCCACCAACATTGCACCACAGATTGTCCAGGAGTTGGCGGATGCTTTAGTCCAGGTCTGGGAGGAGATCCCTCAGGAGACCATCCACCACCTCATCAGGAGCATGCCCAGGCGTTGTAGGGAGGTCATACATGCACGTGGAGGCCACACACACTACTGAGCCTCATTTTGACTTGTTTTAAGGACATTACATCAAAGTTGGATCAGCCTGTAGTGTGGTTTTCCACTTTAATTTTGAGTGTGACTCCAAATCCAGACCTCCATGGGTTGATAAATTTGATTTCCATTGATAATTTGTGTGATTTTGTTGTCAGCACATTCAACTATGTAAAGAAAAAAGTATTTAATAAGAATATTTCATTCATTCAGATCTAGGATGTGTTATTTTAGTGTTCCCTTTATTTTTTTGAGCAGTGTACTACAGACCTGTCTGTCTTAATGTGTGTGCATTTGTCCCACAGTTAGAATTGTAGCCAATTGCTCAGTAGCTAGGTTTTTTTGTGCTCAGTAGCTAGGTTTTTTTGTGCTCAGTAGCTAGGTTTATTTGTGCTCAGTAGCTAGGTTTATTTGTGCTCAGTAGCTAGGTTTATTTGTGCTCAGTAGCTAGGTTTATTTGTGCTCAGTAGCTAGGTTTATTTGTGCTCAGTAGCTAGGTTTATTTGTGCTCAGTAGCTAGGTTTATTTGTGCTCAGTAGCTAGGTTCATCCGAGGGGATGGGTGGGTGGGTGGGTGGGTGGGTGGGGGGGGGGGCTCTTCATCCGAGGGGGTGGGTGGGGGGGTGGGGGCTCTTCATCCGAGGGGTGGGTGGGGGGCTCTCCATCCGAGGGGATGGGTGGGGGGCTCTTCATCCGAGGGGATGGGTGGGGGGCTCTTCATCCGAGGGGATGGGGGCGGGGGCTCTTCATCCGAGGGGATGGGTGGGGGGGGGCTCTTCATCCGAGGGGATGGGTGGGGGGGGCTCTTCACTTAAATCAAGCCCTTATCCTATGTCTCTAACAAAATGTTTGTGTGTGTGTGTTTCAGAGAGAACTAGACGCCACCGCCACACAGCTCGCCAACAGACAGGATGAGAGCGAACAGTCCAGGAAGAAACTCATCGACCAGAGCCGCGACTTCAAGAAGAACACGCCGGAGGTGACACACATTTTAAATGCGTTATTTGACTCTACAAACAGTTTAGATTCAACCATTTTGAAAGGTCACCGTGAATATAGAAAGCAGCATGTTCTCCATACAGCTAGGCTGATCACTGACACAGAGCACCATGTTCTCCATACAGCTAGGCTGATCACTGACACAGAGCAGCATGTTCTCCATACAGCTAGGCTGATCACTGACACAGAGCACCATGTTCTCCATACAGCTAGGCTGATCACTGACACAGAGCAGCATGTTCTCCAACAGCTAGGCTGATCACTGACACAGAGCACCATGTTCTCCATTTTACAGCTAGGCTGATCACTGACACAGAGCACCATGTTCTCCATACAGCTAGGCTGATCACTGACACAGAGCACCATGTTCTCCATACAGCTAGGCTGATCACTGACACAGAGCACCATGTTCTCCATACAGCTAGGCTGATCACTGACACAGAGCACCATGTTCTCCATACAGCTAGGCTGATCACTGACACAGAGCACCATGTTCTCCATACAGCTAGGCTGATCACTGACACAGAGCACCATGTTCTCCATACAGCTAGGCTGATCACTGACACAGAGCACCATGTTCTCCATACAGCTAGGCTGATCACTGACACAGAGCACCATGTTCTCCATACAGCTAGGCTGATCACTGACACAGAGCAGCATGTTGAGTACACCTACGTTCCCTGCACCGAGGCCTCAAGTGTTTACTTTTAAAAATAATATCTCTTTATTATCTCCCTGTTGGAACCCCGTACTAACAGAACTCATACATTATTGATTAATATTCATGTATTATAGCTTATTTTAGAATCAAATTTCTCTTAGCACAATTCGTTCAACTTGTGTCGATGCCGAGTCATTTAATTTCTATACGGATGGAAGGTTCAGAATGCTCATCACCCATCCAAACTCCTTCTGTTTTGTCTTTGTTTAACTTCACATCAAGCACTTTCTCATTAAAATCCAAAATTATAATTTACAAAATGTAATTCTTCTTGCGAAATAATATATTTATATTTTATATTTTTCAAAGTAGCCACCCTTTGTTTGCCTTGATGACAGCTTTGCATGCTCTTGGCATTCTCTCAACCAGCTTCATGAGGAATGCTTTTCCAATAGTCTTGAAGGATTTCCCACATATGCTGAGCACTTGTTGGCTGCTTGTCATTCACTCTACAGTCCAACTTATCTGAAAACATCTCAATTGGGTTGAGGTTGGGTGATTGTGGAGGCCAGGTCATCTGATGCAGCACTCCATCACTCTCCTTCTTGGTCAAATAGCCCTTACACATCCTGGAGGTGTGTTTTGGGTCATTTTCCTGTTGAAAAACAAATCATAGTCTGACCACGTGCAAACCAGATGGGATGGCGTATAGCTGCAGAATGCGGTGGTAGCCATGCTGGTTAAGTGTGCTTTGAATTCTAAATATATCAGACACTTGTCGATCAAATGCGCAGGGAGGTAGGCAAGTTCCCATTCAGTTATTAAAACATGGTTTGGCAGGCAAGCTGCTGAAGGGCCACCCGGCTACTATTCCCCATCGTTTATCAGGCCAAATTTGACGGGCCAACTACAAGCTAAAAAAGTTGGAGAGGATTTATCTAATGCTCCCTCGTTTTTAGATTTTAGCTCATCTCACTGGCTGACATTATTAGTTGTTGATGTGCATAGGCAACTGAGGGAGGGAGAGAGCCTACCTTTTCATGGTTGTTTGATCGATAGGACTGTAAAGTTCCCAAATGTAAGACAATTCCCGTGGTGTTTTACATATTAGCAGAAATCCATTCAGGGGTATTTTTGGGCTTTTGGCTAAGACATTCTAGTGGTCTAAAGTCACACAATTGCTACTGTAAACACAGTCCAGTTCATAGTGAATGATGACAGGTCCTACTGCCTGTTAAAACACAGTCCAGTTCATAGCGAATGATGACAGGTCCTACTTCCTGTAAACACACAATCCAGTTCATAGTGAATGATAGGTGGCCCTACTGCCTGTAAACACACAGTCCAGTTCACCCCCCTATCCACATCGATGGAACAGTAGTGGAGAGGGTAGCAAGTTTTAAGTTCCTCGGCATACACATCACAGACAAACTGAATTGGTCCACTCACACAGACAGCATCGTGAAGAAGGCGCAGCAGCGCCTCTTCAACCTCAGGAGGCTGAAGAAATTCGGCTTGTCACCAAAAGCACTCACAAACTTCTACAGATGCACAATCGAGAGCATCCTGGCGGGCTGTATCACCGCCTGGTACGGCAACTGCTCCGCCCACAACCGTAAGGCTCTCCAGAGGGTAGTGAGGTCTGCACAACGCATCACCGGGGGCAAACTACCTGCCCTCCAGGACACCTACACCACCCGATGTTACAGGAAGGCCATAAAGATCATCAAGGACATCAACCACCCGAGCCACTGCCTGTTCACCCCGCTATCATCCAGAAGGCGAGGTCAGTACAGGTGCATCAAAGCTGGGACCGAGAGACTGAAAAACAGCTTCTATCTCAAGGCCATCAGACTGTTAAACAGCCACCACTAACATTGAGTGGCTGCTGCCAACACACTGACACTGACACTGACTCAACTCCAGCCACTTTAATAATGGGAATTGATGGGAAATGATGTAAATATATCACTAGCCACTTTAAACAATGCTACCTTATATAATGTTACTTACCCTACATTATTCATCTCATATGCATACGTATATACTGTACTCTATATCATCGACTGCATCCTTATGTAATACATGTATCACTAGCCACTTTAACTATGCCACTTGTTTACATACTCATCTCATGTGTATATACTGTACTCGATACCATCTACTGTATCTTGCCTATGCTGCTCTGTACCATCACTCATTCATATATCCTTATGTACATATTCTTTATCCCCTTACACTGTGTATAAGACAGTAGTTTTGGAATTGTTAGTTAGATTACTTGTTGGTTATTACTGCATTGTCGGAACTAGAAGCACAAGCATTTCGCTACACTCGCATTAACATCTGCTAACCATGTGTATGTGACAAATAAAATTTGATTTGATAGTGAATGATGGGTGGCCCTACTGCCTGTAAACACACAGTCCAGTTCATAGTGAATGATGGCAGGCCCTACTGCTATAAACACACAGTCCAGTTCAGAGTGAATGATGACAGGCCCTACTGCCTGTAAACACACAGTCCAGTTCAGAGTGAATGATGGGTGGCCCTACTGCCTGTAAACACACAGTCCAGTTCAAAGTGAATGATGACAGGCCCTACTGCCTGTAAACACAGTCCAGTTCAAAGTGAATGATGGGTGGCCCTACTGCCTGTAAACACAGTCCAGTTCATAGTGAATGATGGGTGGTCCATGTGACAAATGGCTTATTTGCATATAGGCCCCCTGTAGCTCTGTTTGGCTCTGGCACACTATTCCTGGAGTAGACAGATGTTTTTATTAGGTTTCATTAACTGCAGTGGCTATTATTTGTCCAAACCCACAGCTGCTTTCCCACTCTATATTGCTATAAAAAAAATGCCTTAAATTGCCGTTATTCCCAAACATTTTATTAGGTTTTATTTCCTGCAGTGGCTATAGAAAAATGTGAAAATGGTTGTGGGGTGTAGTTTTAAATAACGTTTAATGTTGCTAAAACGATACTCATCAGTTGCTTCTTTTTTCTCTTGCTGCTTTCAACATCGCCCCGTTGGACATGCTTTTAATGTGAATATCGCCGGGGGCGACGGGGTAAAATACAGACTTCCAAAAGTTCCCAAAATAGTGCTTCCTTTTTCCAAACGCGGGGAAGAGACCGAACAGAAATGTCCCCCAGTCGTCTGGATTGTATGACCTATTTGTTTCCATGTTGAATGTGTTGTATGACAGTCCTCTGCTGTGTGGAATCATGAGGGAATTATGTTAGTCTCGTTTCTCCCGGCGACGCCCCTGGGAATTGTCTCTGTGTGTGTGTGTGTTTCCAAGGCAACTTAACTGATCAAACACAGACTGGAAACAAAGGAGGGTTGTTGTTATCGGGAGTGTCACACTAATGAAGAATTTATAATGACGTGAATGATGTAGGACTATATATTTCTAAAGGCTAGGATAGGATGGGGCTGTGTCTGTGAGGACTAGAGAGACAGGTGTCTCTTTACCCCCACCTCATGTCCCCTCCTTCCTATTAACTTATGTCACACACAAAGCAACACACACACACACACACACACACACACACACACCGAACAAAGGAGCACAGGAACACCCAGGACACACTGATTCAGGTCAGAAATAGACAGGGGGACCACACAATAGCTACAGGCATAAAAACGCAGGGAGACAGTCAGACAGGCACGCATGTATTCATCACAGTAACAAGCCCTTGTTTTAGGGGGTGTTCTTTGGGCATCTGTGTGGCATGTAGGCGGTGGGGCCAGAGGAAGGGAGAGGAATCTGACCCTGGTAGGAAAGTGACACGATCCTCCCAGAGAGGAGATGAGGGGGCTCTGAAGTCCTCTCAAATAACTAGGGCTGGGTAATATGGCCATAATATAGTATCAAGGTATTTTTCAAAATTGATGTTATTTTATGTTTTTGAATAATGCATGTTCAAAATTAGCTTTATGAGCAGTACGTGACCCTGGGGTGGCAAGTGATTTCAATGGGTCTTTCTTCATTCTTATTTGTTTTATATTCAACCAAAATCATTTCCTGCAATTTCTTGCACTCAGTTGAGAGAATTCCACACTGCCATGTATGGCTGCACGATATGGTTAAACAATTTAGGCCTTATTTTTAACAAACTGTTGTAATACCAATTTGACTTGTGATTTTAGAGCAAAACATTTGGGTGAACTGTTGGAATCACGGAAATAGAATGTTTTCTATAGTAGTGGGCACTTTGAATACAGTGTTTGACATGACAACAAATGAAAATGCCAGGGAGGAGTTATTGTGGCAGGATAGGAACCACAGTGTTGGTCAGTGTTTCCTAGGAGAGCCTATAATCTTTGGCATGTTTCAACATGTAGCCAACAAATTCATTCTTCGCCTGTTCCTCTTCATTTACAAGATACCGTTGCACAAACAACCTGCTGATTTAGACCATCACTGGTATCAGGCTGTGTAGCTAGCTACGCTTGATCTGATTCAGTACATTTTTTTTTGCTATCTAGACAGTTAACTTAGCAATTAGCATTACCATCTAACAGGATTTAGCAAAGTATCTGTTTGCAGATGTAAGAAACAAACTAATAGTGTAATTGTAGAACACGTGTGTATTTACATTAAGAAGCAAAGTGAAAACAACATTGTTGTCGTCAACATTGTTGCATGTACTGACCATGCAGACTGAAGGCAAGCATCTCCTGGTGGAGTAACAACAAATGCGCTCCTTGAGTCTGTGGGGAAAGCGGCGTGGGGAGAGCGGCGTGGGGAGAGCGGCGTGGGGAAAGCGGCGTGGGGAAAGCGGCGTGGGGAAAGCGAGAGGGATGACTCAAGTGGAGATGTGAACTATAAAAACGGATGTTATACACAGCGTATCACATTTTAACAAACCAAACATTCAAATACCGTTATAGAAGGTAAAGTAAAAACCCAAACCGGTCCTTGTATCAATACTGGTATATAGTAAAATACGGTACACCGCCCAGCCCTACAAATATCCCAGTGATACAAAACATTAGAACCACCTGCTCTTTCCATGACATAGACTGACCAGGTGAATCCAGATGAGATCTATGATCCCTTATTGATGTCAGTTGTTAAATCCACTTCAATCAGTGTAGATGAAGGGGAGGAGACTAGTTAAAGAAGGATTTTTAAGCCTTGACACAATTAGACATGGATTGTGTATATGTGCTGTTCAGAGGGTGAATGGCCAAGACAAAAGATTGAAGTGCCTTTTTGATTGGGGTAGGGTAGTAAGTGCCAGGTGCACCGGTTTGAGTGTCAAGAACTGCAATGCTGCTGGGTGTTTCACGCTCAACAGTTTCCCGTGTGTATCAAGCAGTGGAGGCTCCTCAGAGGAGGAAGGGGAGGACCATCCTCAGTGGATTTCATAAAAATTGCGAAACATTAGTCATAATTTTTAGATAAAACTCTGCTAAATATATTCACATGTCACAAAGTAATTGATTAAAACACACTGTTTTGTAATGAAGGTCTATAGTAGCTTTAATAGCACCATGGTGTAGCCTGAGGACAGCTAGTTTCTGTCCTCCTCTGGGTACATTGACTTCAATACAAAACCTTGAAGGCTCATGGTTCTCACCCCCTTTCATAGACTTATACAGTAAATATGGCAACTTCTGGAGGACGTCCTCCAACCTATCAGAGCTCTTGCCGCATGAACTGACATGTTGTCCACCCAATCAAAGGATCAGAGAATGAATCTAGTACTGAAAGCATCAGCTACAGCTAGCTTGCACTGCAGGGCATAAAATGTGGTGAGTGGTTGACTCAAAGAGAGAAAGACATTTGTTGAACAGTTTTGAACAAATTTAATTTCTTCCAAAATGAAGGAGAAGCGAGAGAGAGAGTGCTCTCTTTGTTTTTTAAAACTTTCACATTCACTTAGCTAGTGAATGCAACTAAATAATTTGGCCTACTCCAACACCCGACTCAAACAGAGAAGGATGTTAGGTTAGCTAGCTGGCTATGGCTACCCAACAGAGGGGGATGTTATGTTAGCTAGCTGGCTATGTCTACCCAACAGAGAGGGATGTTATGTTAGCTAGCTGGCTATGGCTACCCAACAGAGAGGGATGATATGTTAGCTAGCTGGCTATGGCTACCCAACAGAGGGGGATGTTATGTTAGCTAGCTGGCTATGTCTACCCAACAGAGAGGGATGTTATGTTAGCTAGCTGGCTATGGCTACCCAACAGAGAGGGTTGATATGTTAGCTAGCTGGCTATGGCTATCCAACAGAGAGGGATGTTATGTTAGCTAGCTGGCTATGGCTACCCAACAGAGGGGGATGTTAGCTAGCTGGCTATGGCTACCCAACAGAGAGGGATGTTATGTTAGCTAGATGGCTATGGCTACCCAACACTGTAACTCTTCCAAGTCAAGGTAAGCTTTTGGTTTTATTAATTTATTTCCACTGGGCCCGTCGGTGTAACTGCTAAACTGCTTTCTGACTGTACACTGTACTGTGTGGTTCTCTCGAACGATGCACCCACGTTGCAAACTTTCATTCATAGGCCACTGTAGGTTGTAGCAACCTCATGATGGGTACAAGAAAAATTCAAGTATCATGTAGTTGCCTAAACCTATCGATGTTACATTGAGCTGGGTAAAAGGAATATGAATGACAGTCATCAAATATTTTGTAATATAGGCCATGTGTTTTGAAATCATCCTCCTTCATCTTAAATGGCACCGACTGCCACTGGTATCAAGAATGGTCCAAGGACATCCAGCCAACTTGAGCTACAAAGGATCCTACTATGGACCAGCTTTGAATAGCCAGCCTAAAGAGCCTAGAGATCAGATGACTTCAGACTAAATTAGACTCGTCCACATCAGACCAGGTTGGACTCGTCCATATCAGACCAGGTTGGATATCGTCCATATCAGACCAGGTTGGATATCGTCCACATCAGACCAGGTTGGATATCGTCCACATCAGACCAGGTTGGATATCGTCCACATCAGAGCAGGTTGGATATCGTCCACATCAGAGCAGGTTGGATATCGTCCACATAAGAGCAGGTTGGATATCGTCCACATAAGAGCAGGTTGGATATCGTCCACATCAGAGCAGGTTGGATATCGTCCACATCAGACCAGGTTGGATATCGTCCACATCAGACCAGGTTGGATATCGTCCACATCAGACCAGGTTGGATATCGTCCAGATGAGTCTGTCTGCTTCATTATTCAGCCATCAGGAGACCACCTCAGTACTTTACTGAGCTGTACTCTTCATGGACTGTACAGAGTGTTTCTGGGAATGTTGATTCAGGAAGACAGGATGCAGTGTGTTATAATTCATCAAATGTGTGAATAATACATTCGAGTTTTCGTCTTTTACTGAGAGCCTGACACCGTAATGCCACAATGCAGTCGAAGCAATGTTGACGTCGCAACCATGGCCCAATTGCAGTGTTCTGTGGCTGGTATTGAATATATTTATTTTAAGGGAGTGAGCCGAGACGCTCCAGGAAGCAGTTAACCCTCTCCAAAATCCTAACCTTGACTACAGGGTAGAAAGACTTAAAACGGACCTTCGATGAGTGTCGGTAGGGACCACTTCGTCCTCCTCCCAGCCAAATAGACCGACAGATAACCAGACTGACCAGCGAGGGGACATTCCAGATGACTAAGGGAGGCGGGATGCACATCCCAGCCATCCATCTTACTGTGTCGACCCTGTTGACCGAGGAGCTGTTGAACACGGAGGCTCTGGCATACACACAAACAGTCTATAGTGATGCACATGAGGTCTTTCCTTCAGCATGCTTCCTGCTAGTTGTAAAATAACTAATTCGTCTGTTCAGCCAAATTAGAAACGGGCTGATTTTAAATAACTTTTTTTTTTTTTAATGGGTTTAGTGGAAACTTAGGGCACTCAAGCTGCTCAGAGTCCTTCACAGAACCGGGGGTGTGGCTGGGGGAAGCAGGACGGGGGTGACTGTCTAGGGCCCGTTACCCACAAAACATCTCCAAGTAGAATTGCTGATCTAGAATCCGTTTTGACTTTTAGATCATCAATGAATAAGATTGTAGGCCCTGACCTAAGCAGGGGCAGTCAAATAAGTGTACACACACACACACACACACACCACTGTGGTAGTTCGTATCATCATGTGTTCCTGATCTAAAGTGTATCTATCTTTAGCCAGGAGCCTTACAGGTAGAGCCATCTGTACAGGATAGTTTATTGTGCTGTAGTGTGCTGTACTGTAGTGTACTGTGCTGTGGTGTAGTGTAGTGTAGTGTGGTGTAGTCTGGTGTGCTGTAGTGTAGTGTGGTGTGTAGTTTGCTGTGGTGTAGTGTACTGTAGTCTGGTGTGCTGTAGTGTACTGTAGTCTGGTGTACTGTAGTCTCGTGTGCTGTAGTCTGGTGTACTGTAGTCTGGTGTACTGGAGTCTGGTGTACTGTAGTCTGGTGTGCTGTAGTCTAGTGTGGTGTGTATTGTGGTGTATTGTAGTGTACTGTAGTCTGGTGTGCTGTAGTCTAGTGTGGTGTGGTGTATTGTGGTGTATTGTAGTGTACTGTAGTCTGGTGTGCTGTAGTCTAGTGTGGTGTGGTGTATTGTAGTCTGGTGTGCTGCAGTGTGCTGTGGTGTGGTGTATTGTAGTCTGGTGTGCTGCAGTGTGCTGTGGTGTGGTGTATTGTAGTCTGGTGTGCTGCAGTGTGCTGTGGTGTGGTGTATTGTAGTCTGGTGTGCTGTGGTGTATTGTAGTGTACTGTAGTCTGGTGTGCTGTAGTCTAGTGTGGTGTAGTGTATTGTGGTGTATTGTAGTGTACTGTAGTCTGGTGTGCTGTAGTCTAGTGTGGTGTAGTATGCTGTGGTGTGGTGTGGTGTAGTGTGCTGTGGTGTAGTGTGCTGTACTGTACTGTAGTGTATTGTACTGTGCTGTACTGTACTGTGCTGTAGTGTAGTGTATTGTAGTGTGGTGTGCTGTACTGTGGTGTGGTGTAGTGTGGTGTGGTGTAGTGTGCTGTACTGTCGTACTGTAGTGTGCTGTACTGTGGTGGTGTAGTGTGTGTGTGTGTAGTGTGCTGTACTGTGGTGTAGTGTGCTGTAGTGTAGTGTACTGTAGTGTGCTGTACTGTTGTGTGGTGTGTGTACTGTGGTGTAGTGTGCTGTACTGTACTGTGGTAGTGTACTGTGGTGTATTGTAGTGTGGTGTGCTGTACTGTGGTGTAGTGTGCTGTACTGTCGTACTGTAGTGTGCTGTACTGTGGTGTAGTGTACTGTGGTGTAGTGTACTGTGTGGTGTAGTGTACTGTGGTGTAGTGTACTGTGGTGTAGTGTATTGTGTGTGTGCTGTACTGTGGTGTAGTGTGCTGTACTGTCGTACTGTAGTGTGCTATACTGTGGTGTAGTGTACTGTGGTGTAGTGTACTGTGGTGTAGTGTACTGTGGTGTAGTGTACTGTGGTGTAGTGTACTGTGGTGTAGTGTACTGTGGTGTAGTGTACTGTGGTGTAATGCATGCTCCACTGCATCTCTACAGGGCTTTAGTCTAGCTAACTGACAGTGTGTGGATTTGCATGTTCTCAGAGATACACACTTCACTAGGTATCTAATCAGAAATCACTGACTCATGCTCTAATGCCATGCAATGGGACTGTGGGGGGAGGTTGCTTTCAATGTGAAAAAATGTGCTATGGACAGGTTTGATGTGGTCAAACAAACAGGCTCATGCCAGGTGTGGGTTAAACTATATGATGTAAAACAATAGTATAGATTAGTACTGTGTGTTTATCAGTGTACTCCGTGACTCTGGGATACGATCCATTCTAAACGGTTTCTTCTATGTCTTTCAGGATGTAAGAAAACAGGTGGCTCCCCTGCTCAAGAGTTTCCAGGGAGAGGTAAGACTTGTATTGCAGTACATAGATGTACTGTGTGAGTAGCATCTTGTATTGGGGCGGCAGGGTAGCCTAGTGCTTAGAGCATTGGACTAGTAACCGGAAGGTTGCAAGTTCAAACCCCCGAGCTGACAAGGTACAAATCTGTTGTTCTGCCCCTGAACAGGCAGTTAACCCACTGTTCCTAGGCCGTCATTGAAAATAAGAATTTGTTCTTAACTGACTTGCCTGGTTAAATAAAGGTAAAATTAAAAAATAATAATAAATGTACTGTGTGAGTAGCATCTTGTATTGCAGTACATACACTACCGGTCAAAAGTTTTCGAACACCTACTCATTCAAGGGTTTTTCTTTATTTGTACTATATTCTACATTGTAGAATAATAGTGAAGACATCAACACTATGAAATAACACATATGGAATCATGTAGTAACATAAAAAGTATTTGACAAATCAAAATATATTTTATATTTGAGATTCTTCAAATAGTCACCCTTTCCCTTGATGACAGCTTTGCACACTCTTGGCATTCTCTCAAAAGGACTGTCGTTGCTCCAATGTGTACCTAACCATAAACATCAACGCCTTTCTTAAAATCAATACACAAGTATAGATTTTTAAACCTGCATATTTAGTTAATATTGCCTGCTAACATGAATTTCTTTTAACTAGGTAAATTGTGTCACTGTTCTTGCAACAGAGTCAGGGTATATGCAGCAGTTTGGGCCGCCTGGCTCGTTGCGAACTGTGTGAAGACTATTTCTTCCTAACAAAGACAGTCAACTTCGCCAAACGGGATGATTTAACAAAAGCGCATTTGCGAAAATAGCACAATCGTTGCATGACTGTACCTAACCATAAACATCAATGCCTTTCTTAAAATCAATACACAGAAGTATATATTTTTAAAACTGCATATTTAGCTAAAAGAAATCCAGGTTAGCAGACAATATTAACCAGGTGGAATTGTGTCACTTCTCTTGCGTTCATTGCACGCAGAGTCAGGGAATATGCAACAGTTTGGGCTGCCTGGCTCGTTGCGAACTCATTTGCCAGAATTTTACGTAGTTAGGACATAACATTGAAGTTTGTGCAATGTAACAGGATTATTTCGACTTATGGATGCCACCTGATAGATAAAATACCGAATGGTTCCGTATTTCACTGAAATAATAAACGTTTTGTTTTCGAAATGATAGTTGTCGGATTCGATCATATTAATGACCAAAGGCTCATATTTCTGTGTGTTATGTTATAATTAAGTCTATGATTTGATATTTGATAGAGCAGTCTGACTGAGCGATGGTAGGCAGCAGCAGGCTCGTAAGCATTCATTCAAACAGCACTTTAGTGCGTTTTACCAGCAGCTCTTCGCTGTGCTTCAAGCATTGCGCTGTTTATGACTTCAAGCCTATCAACTCCAGAGATTAGGCTGGTGTAACCGATGTGAAATGGCTAGCTAGTTAGCGGGGTGCGTGCTAATAGCGTTTCAAACATCACTCACTCTGAGACTTGGAGTAGTTGTTCCCCTTGCTCTGCATGGGTAATGCTGCTTCGAGGGTGGCTGTTGTCGATGTGTTCCTGGTTCGAGCCCAGGTAGGAGCAAGGAGAGGGGCGGAAGCCATACTGTTACACTGGCAATACTAAAGTGCCAATAAGAACATCCAATAGTCAAAGGTATATGAAATACAAATTGTATAGAGAGAAATAGTCCTATAATTCCTATAATAACTACAACCTAAAATATTGAAGACTCATGTTAAAAGGAACCACCAGCTTTCATATGTTCTCATGTTCTGAGCAAGGAACTTAAACATTAGCTTTCTTACATAGTACATATTGCACTTTTACTTTCTTCTCCAACACTTTGTTTTTCCATTATTTAAACCAGATTGAACATGTTTCATTATTTATTTTATGCTAAATTGATTTTATTGATGTATTATATTAAGTTAAAATAAGTGTCATTGTAACGGCTTTCTTCCGTCGAAGGAGAGTCGGACCAAAATGCAGCGTGGTGGTTACTCATGTTCTTTAATGGAAAATGAACGATACATGAAATAACTTAACTCTACAAAACAACAAACGGAACGTGAAAACCTATACAGCTCTCAGATCTGGAAGAGTCTGGCTGACTGGCAGATCTGGAAGAGTCTGGCTGACTGGCAGATCTGGAAGAGTCTGGCTGACTGGCAGATCTGGAAGAGTCTGGCTGACTGGCAGATCTGGAAGAGTCTGGCTGACTGGCAGATCTGGAAGAGTCTGGCTGACTGGCAGATCTGGAAGAGTCTGGCTGACTGGCAGATCTGGGAAGAGTCTGGCTGACTGGCAGATCTGGAAGAGTCTGGCTGACTGGCAGATCTGGAAGAGTCTGGCTGACTGGCAGATCTGGGAGAGTCTGGCTGACTGGCAGATCTGGAAGAGTCTGGCTGACTGGCAGATCTGGGAGAGTCTGGCTGACTGGCAGATCTGGAAGAGTCTGGCTGACTGGCAGATCTGGAAGAGTCTGGCTGACTGGCAGATCTGGAAGAGTCTGGCTGACTGGCAGATCTGGGAGAGTCTGGCTGACTGGCAGATCTGGGAGAGATCTGGCTGGCTGACTGGCAGATCTGGGAGAGTCTGGCTGACTGGCAGATCTGGAAGAGTCTGGCTGACTGGCAGATCTGGAAGAGTCTGGCTGACTGGCAGATCTGGAAGAGTCTGGCTGACTGGCAGATCTGGGAGAGTCTGGCTGACTGGCAGATCTGGAAGAGTCTGGCTGACTGGCAGATCTGGAAGAGTCTGGCTGACTGGCAGATCTGGAAGAGTCTGGCTGACTGGCAGATCTGGAAGAGTCTGGCTGACTGGCAGATCTGGAAGAGTCTGGCTGACTGGCAGATCTGGAAGAGTCTGGCTGACTGGCAGATCTGAAGAGTCTGGCTGACTGGCAGATCTGGGAGAGTCTGGCTGACTGGCAGATCTGGAAGAGTCTGGCTGACTGGCAGATCTGGAAGAGTCTGGCTGACTGGCAGATCTGGAAGAGTCTGGCTGACTGGCAGATCTGGAAGAGTCTGGCTGACTGGCAGATCTGGAAGAGTCTGGCTGACTGGCAGATCTGGGAGAGTCTGGCTGACTGGCAGATCTGGAAGAGTCTGGCTGACTGGCAGATCTGGGAGAGTCTGGCTGACTGGCAGATCTGATCTGGAAGAGTCTGGCTCTGGCAGATCTGGAAGACTGGCAGATCTGGGAGAGTCTGGCTGACTGGCAGATCTGGGAGAGTCTGGCTGACTGGCAGATCTGGAAGAGTCTGGCTGACTGGCAGATCTGGGAGAGTCTGGCTGACTGGCAGATCTGGAGAGTCTGGCTGACTGGCAGATCTGGAAGAGTCTGGCTGACTGGCAGATCTGGAAGAGTCTGGCTGACTGGCAGATCTGGAAGAGTCTGGCTGACTGGCAGATCTGGAAGAGTCTGGCTGACTGGCAGATCTGGAAGAGTCTGGCTGACTGGCAGATCTGGAAGAGTCTGGCTGACTGGCAGATCTGGAAGAGTCTGGCTGACTGGCAGATCTGGAAGAGTCTGGCTGACTGGCAGATCTGGAAGAGTCTGGCTGACTGGCAGATCTGGAAGAGTCTGGCTGACTGGCAGATCTGGAAGAGTCTGGCTGACTGGCAGATCTGGAAGAGTCTGGCTGACTGGCAGATCTGGAAGAGTCTGGCTGACTGGCAGATCTGGGAGAGTCTGGCTGACTGGCAGATCTGGAAGAGTCTGGCTGACTGGCAGATCTGGAAGAGTCTGCTGACTGGCAGATCTGGCAGATCTGGGAGAGTCTGGCTGACTGGCAGATCTGGGAGAGTCTGGCTGACTGGCAGATCTGGGAGAGTCTGGCTGACTGGCAGATCTGGGAGAGTCTGGCTGACTGGCAGATCTGGGAGAGTCTGGCTGACTGGCAGATCTGGAAGAGTCTGGCTGACTGGCAGATCTGGAAGAGTCTGGCTGGATCTGGAAGAGTCTGGCTGACTGGCAGATCTGGGAGAGTCTGGCTGACTGGCAGATCTGGGAGAGTCTGGCTGACTGGCAGATCTGGGAGAGTCTGGCTGACTGGCAGATCTGGAAGAGTCTGGCTGATCTGGCTGACTGGCAGATCTGGAAGAGTCTGGCTGACTGGCAGATCTGGGAGAGTCTGGCTGACTGGCAGATCTGGGAGAGTCTGGCTGACTGGCAGATCTGGGAGAGTCTGGCTGACTGGCAGATCTGGGAGAGTCTGGCTGACTGGCAGATCTGGGAGAGTCTGGCTGACTGGCAGGTCTGGGAGAGTCTGGGAGAGTCTGGCTGACTGGCAGATCTGGGAGAGTCTGGCTGACTGGCAGATCTGGGAGAGTCTGGCTGACTGGCAGAGTCTCTGGGAGAGTCTGGCAGATCTGGGAGAGTCTGGCTGACTGGCAGATCTGGGAGAGTCTGGCTGACTGGCAGATCTGGGAGAGTCTGGCTGACTGGCAGGTCTGGGACTGGCAGATCTGGCTGACTGGCAGATCTGGGAGAGTCTGGCTGACTGGCAGATCTGGGAGAGTCTGGCTGACTGGAGAGTCTGGCTGACTGGGAGAGTCTGGCTGACTGGCAGATCTGGGAGAGTCTGGCTGACTGGCAGATCTGGGAGATCTGGGAGAGTCTGGCTGACTGGGCAGAGTCTGGCTGAGAGTCTGGCTGACTGGCAGATCTGGGAGAGTCTGGCTGACTGGCAGATCTGGGAGAGTCTGGCTGACTGGCAGATCTGGGAGAGTCTGGCTGACTGGCAGATCTGGGAGAGTCTGGCTGACTGGCAGATCTGGGAGAGTCTGGCTGACTGGATCAGAGTCTGGCTGACTGGCAGATCTGGGAGAGTCTGGCTGACTGGCATCTGGGAGATGACTGGGAGATCTGGCTGACTGGCTGATCTGGGAGAGTCTGGCTGACTGCAGATCTGGGAGAGTCTGGGACTGGCAGATCTGGGAGAGTCTGGCTGACTGGCAGATCTGGGAGAGTCTGGCTGACTGGCAGATCTGGGAGAGTCTGGCTGACTGGCAGATCTGGGAGAGTCTGGCTGACTGGCAGATCTGGGAGAGTCTGGCTGACTGGCAGATCTGGGAGAGTCTGGCTGACTGGCAGATCTGGGAGAGTCTGGCTGACTGGCAGATCTGGGAGAGTCTGGCTGACTGGCAGATCTGGGAGAGTCTGGCTGACTGGCAGATCTGGGAGAGTCTGGCTGACTGGCAGATCTGGGAGAGTCTGGCTGACTGGCAGATCTGGGAGAGTCTGGCTGACTGGCAGATCTGGGAGAGTCTGGCTGACTGGCAGAGTCTGGGACTGGAGTCTGGCAGGTCTGCTGACTGGCAGATCTGGCAGATCTGGCTGAGAGTCTGGCTGACTGGCAGATCTGGCTGACTGGAGATCTGGGAGAGTCTGTCTCTGTCTCTGGCAGATCTGGGAGAGTCTGGCTGACTGGCAGATCTGGGAGAGTCTGGCAGATCTGGGAGATCTGAGTCTGGCAGATCTGGGAGAGTCTGGCTGACTGGCAGATCCGGGAGAGTCTGGCTGACTGGCAGATCCGGGAGAGTCTGGCTGACTGGCAGATCCGGGAGAGTCTGGCTGACTGGCAGATCCGGGAGAGTCTGGCTGACTGGCAGATCCGGGAGAGTCTGGCTGACTGGCAGATCCGGAAGAGTCTGGCTGACTGGCGGCTCTGGCTGCTCCCTGCAGGCTGGCGGCTCTGGCTGCTCCCTGCAGGCTGGCGGCTCTGGCTGCTCCATAGTTGTCATTATTACCAAAATGTTTTTTTTTTAATCGGCCGATTAATCGGTATCAGCTTTTATGGGGCCTCCAATAATCGGTATCGGCGTTGAAAAATCATAATCGGTCGACCTCTAGTGCTACCATAATTGCAAATGGATCAATTATGATCAATTAGCCCTTTAAAATGATATACTTGGATTAGCTAACACAACGTGCCATTGGAACACAGGAGTGATGGTTGCTGATAATGAGCCTCTGTACACCTATGTAGATTCTCCCTCTCTGTCCGTCCGTCTGTCTCTCTCTCCCTCTGTCTGTCTCTCTCTGTCTGTCTGTCTCTCTCTGTCTCTCTCTGTCTCTCTCTGTCTGTCTCTGTCTGTCTCTGTCTGTCTCTGTCTGTCCCTCTCTCCCTCTCTCTCCCTCTCTGTGTCTGTCTGTGTCTGTCTGTCTGTGTCTGTCTGTCTGTCTGTCTGTCTGTCTGTCTGTCTGTCTGTCTGTCTGTCTCTCTCTGTCTGTCTCTGTCTGTCTGTCTGTCTGTCTCTCTCTGTCTGTCTGTCTGTCTGTCTGTCTCTCTCTCCGTCTGTCTGTCTGTCTGTCTCTCTCTCCCTCTGTCTGTCTGTCTCTCTCTCCTCTGTCTGTCTGTCTCTCTCTCCGTCTGTCTCTCTCTCCGTCTGTCTCTCTCTCCGTCTGTCTGTCTCTGTCTGTCTGTCTGTCTCTGTCTGTCTGTCTGTCTCTGTCTGTCTGTCTGTCTCTGTCTGTCTGTCTGTGTCTCTCTCTCTCCCTGTCTGTGTCTCTCTCTCTCCCTGTCTGTGTCTCTGTCTCTCCCTCTCTGTGTCTCTCTCCCTCTGTGTCTGTCTGTCTCTGTCTGTCTGTCTGTGTCTCTCTCTCTCCCTCTCTGTGTCTCTCTCCCTCTGTGTCTCTCTCTGTGCCCCTGGCCATGTTTAAATTGCTTCCTGTGAAAAGAGACACGACAAAAACCCTGGCATCAGCCAATCACAACCCACTAATCTTAATTCCTGTCATTCTGCATGGCTGCACGTTTCTAGGGTGATGTTGCTTTTCATCTGAGGTTTTTAATAAATCACTCATTTGTTTCCAGTGTGAACTCTAGTTGATGGGTTAATCAATACTTCCCATATCAAGGCGTTTTCTCTTTCTGTCTGTGTGTTTTGTGTTCTATGACTTTCCTTGGTTATTCCCCTTGGAGTCAGTTATGCCTAGTTTCAGCATAACGCTTATTTGTCCTCTCATATTTGGGTGTCCAAAGGGCGTGTGTGGAAGTTGCTGTTGTAAACCTGGGTGTTATGGGGGATGGAGTGAGTGGACATTCTAGTTTTACCCAATGATTTCACCTTCATGAGCCCGACACACACCGACACACACACACCGACACACACACACCGACACACACACACCGACACACACACACTGACACACACACACTGACACACACACACCGACACACACACACTGACACACACACACTGACACACACACACTGACACACACACACACTGACACACACACACTGACACACACACACTGACACACACACACTGACACACACACACTGACACACACACACTGACACACACACACTGACACACACACACTGACACACACACACTGACACACACACACACTGACACACACACACACAGACACACACACACAGACACTGTGTGACACACACACCGACACACACACCGACACACACACCGACACACACACACTGACACACACACACACTGACACACACACACACTGACACACACACACGACACACACACACACCGACACACATATTTGGGTGACACACACACACACCGACACACACGTGTGTGACACACACACACACTGACACACACACACACTGACACACACACACACTGACACACACACACACACACTGACACACACACACACTGACACACACACACTGACACACACACACACTGACACACACACACACTGACACACACACACTGACACACACCGACACACACACACCGACACACACACACACACCGACACACACACACACACTGACACACACACACTGACACACACACACTGACACACACACACTGACACACACACACTGACACACACACACTGACACACACACACACTGACACACACACACACTGACACACACACACACTGACACACACACACACTGACACACACACACACTGACACACACACACACACTGACACACACACACACACACACCGACACACACACTGACACACACACACCGACACACACACACCACACACACACTGACACACACACACACACTGACACACACACACACTGACACACACACACACACTGACACACACACACACACTGACACACACACACACACTGACACACACACACACTGACACACACACACACACACTGACACACACACACCGACACACACACACACTGACACACACACACACCGACACACACACACACCGACACACACACACACCGACACACACACACACCGACACACACACACACCGACACACACACACACCGACACACACACACACCGACACACACACACACACTGACACACACACACACTGACACACACACACACACTGACACACACACACACTGACACACACACACACACTGACACACACACACACTGACACACACACACTGACACACACACACACACACACACTGACACACACACACACACCGACACACACACACACACCGACACACACACACTGACGCGCACACACACACACACACACACACACACACACACAGATACCGTGACAAGGCTGCCTTGCTGCAGGGCAGAGAATATTCCAGTGTAACATTGGGTTGTGGTTCTTCTTTCTCAGCGCAGCAGCCAGTTATTATTTTAACGTGCTGTTATTTCAGGGGCTTCACAGTCTGGTGGTGAGTATTGACGTGGTGCAGCAGTATGGGTGTTATTCAACTTGTCAGCTATTTTCCGCTGTACTTACCGAGCGCTCGCACACACGTTTGAGCACCTGCCTTGGCGACTTGTATTCTGATTGTTAGGCCTAATCATTGTGCCCTTCCCCTGTCAAATGAACCTGCTACATAGACATATGTAATGGTATTAATATGATGTTGTAATTCTGTGATGGGTGTTTTGGACTTGGTGTGGTCAACCCTGTTATCCAGTAGTCTATATACCTGGTCAACCCTGTTATCCAGTGGTCTGTAGACCTGTTGTTGTCAATCCTGTTGTCCAGTGGTCTGTAGACCTGTTGTCAATCCTGTTGTCCAGTGGTCTATAGACCTGGTTAACCCTGTTGGCCAGTGGTCTATAGACCTGGTCGACCCTGTTGTCCAGTGGTCTATAGACCTGGTCGACCCTGTTGGCCAGTGGTCTATAGACCTGGTCGACCCTGTTGGCCAGTGGTCTATAGACCTGGTCGACCCTGTTGGCCAGTGGTCTATAGACCTGGTCGACCCTGTTGGCCAGTGGTCTATAGACCTGGTCGACCCTGTTGGCCAGTGGTCTATAGACCTGGTCGACCCTGTTGGCCAGTGGTCTATAGACCTGGTCGACCCTGTTGGCCATTGGTCTATAGACCTGGTCGACCCTGTTGTCCAGTGGTCTATAGACCTGGTCGACCCTGTTGGCCAGTGGTCTATAGACCTGGTCGACCCTGTTGGCCAGTGGTCTATAGACCTGGTCGACCCTGTTGGCCAGTGGTCTATAGACCTGGTCGACCCTGTTGGCCAGTGGTCTATAGACCTGGTCGACCCTGTTGGCCAGTGGTCTATAGACCTGGTCGACCCTGTTGGCCAGTGGTCTATAGACCTGGTCGACCCTGTTGGCCAGTGGTCTATAGACCTGGTTGGCCAGTGGTCTATAGACCTGGTCGACCCTGTTGGCCAGTGGTCTATAGACCTGGTTGGCCAGTGGTCTATAGACCTGGTCGACCCTGTTGGCCAGTGGTCTATAGACCTGGTCGACCCTGTTGGCCAGTGGTCTATAGACCTGGTCGACAGACCTGGTCGACCCTGTTGGCCAGTGGTCTATAGACCTGGTCGACCCTGTTGGCCAGTGGTCTATAGACCTGGTTGGCCAGTGGTCTATAGACCTGGTCGACCCTGTTGTCCAGTGGTCTATAGACCTGGTTGACCCTGTTGTCCAGTGGTCTATAGACCTGGTCGACCCTGTTGGCCAGTGGTCTATAGACCTGGTCGACCCTGTTGGCCAGTGGTCTATAGACCTGGTCGACCCTGTTGGCCAGTGGTCTATAGACCTGGTTGGCCAGTGGTCTATAGACCTGGTCGACCCTGTTGTCCAGTGGTCTGTAGACCTGTTGTCAATCCTGTTGTCCAGTGGTCTATAGACCTGGTTAACCCTGTTGTCCAGTGGTCTATAGACCTGGTCGACCCTGTTGGCCAGTGGTCTATAGACCTGGTCGACCCTGTTGGCCAGTGGTCTATAGACCTGGTCGACCCTGTTGGCCAGTGGTCTATAGACCTGGTCGACCCTGTTGGCCAGTGGTCTATAGACCTGGTCGACCCTGTTGGCCAGTGGTCTATAGACCTGGTCGACCCTGTTGGCCAGTGGTCTATAGACCTGGTCGACCCTGTTGTCCAGTGGTCTATAGACCTGGTCGACCCTGTTGGCCAGTGGTCTATAGACCTGGTCGACCCTGTTGGCCAGTGGTCTATAGACCTGGTCGACCCTGTTGGCCAGTGGTCTATAGACCTGGTCGACCCTGTTGGCCAGTGGTCTATAGACCTGGTCGACCCTGTTGTCCAGTGGTCTATAGACCTGGTCGACCCTGTTGGCCAGTGGTCTATAGACCTGGTCGACCCTGTTGGCCAGTGGTCTATAGACCTGGTCGACCCTGTTGGCCAGTGGTCTATAGACCTGGTCGACCCTGTTGGCCAGTGGTCTATAGACCTGGTCGACCCTGTTGGCCAGTGGTCTATAGACCTGGTCGACCCTGTTGGCCAGTGGTCTATAGACCTGGTTGGCCAGTGGTCTATAGACCTGGTTGACCCTGTTGGCCAGTGGTCTATAGACCTGGTTGGCCAGTGGTCTATAGACCTGGTTGGCCAGTGGTCTATAGACCTGGTCGACCCTGTTGGCCAGTGGTCTATAGACCTGGTCGACCCTGTTGGCCAGTGGTCTATAGACCTGGTCGACCCTGTTGGCCAGTGGTCTATAGACCTGGTCGACCCTGTTGGCCAGTGGTCTATAGACCTGGTTGGCCAGTGGTCTATAGACCTGGTCGACCCTGTTGGCCAGTGGTCTATAGACCTGGTCGACCCTGTTGGCCAGTGGTCTATAGACCTGGTCGACCCTGTTGGCCAGTGGTCTATAGACCTGGTCGACCCTGTTGGCCAGTGGTCTATAGACCTGGTCGACCCTGTTGGCCAGTGGTCTATAGACCTGGTCGACCCTGTTGGCCAGTGGTCTATAGACCTGGTCGACCCTGTTGGCCAGTGGTCTATAGACCTGGTGTTGATTAACCTTCCCTGTCTGTGACGTTGGATTCTTACATCACTGTTTGTGGTCAACCCTGTATTCTAGTACTGTGACTAAGACAGGATTTGTGCAATATTGTATGTTTGGTAACTGAAACCAAACCTGATACTTCCCTCTGTCTTGATTTGTCATTGAAAAGTGGATTTCTTTGGGTCATGATGAGAATCAAACAGACATTATCCTAACCCTCTGACTTCATTATCCTAACCCTCTGACTCCATTATCCTAACCCTCAGACTCTGCTTCATACCCTTTGCTATGAGACTAGAAATTGAGCTCAGGTTAATTCTGTTTCCATTGATCATCCTTGAGATGTTGACTGGGAGTCCACCTGTGGTAAATTCAATTGATTGGACATGGTTTGGATGGGCACACACCTGTCTATATAAGATCCCACAGTGCATATCAGAGCAAAAACCAAGCCATGCGGTCAAATTAATTGTCCGTAGAGCTCAGACCGGATTGTGTTGAGGCACAGATCTGGGGAAGGGTACCAAAAAATGGAAATGTACCAAAAAATACCAAAAATGAAAGAAGTTTGGAACCACCAAGACTCTTCCTAGAACTGGCCGCCCGGCCAAAGGGCCTTGGTCAGGGAGGTGAACAAGAACCCGATGGTTACTGACAGAGCTCCAGAGTTCCTCTGTGGAGATGGGAGAACCTTCCAGAAGGACAACCATCTCTGCAGCACTCCACCAGTCAGGCCTTAGTGGCTAGACGGTATAGTGGCTAGACGGAAGCCACTCCTCAGTAAAAGCCACATCACAGTTCGCTTGGAGTTTACCAAATGGCTCCTAAAGACTCTCAGACCTGATGAAACAAGATTCTCTGGTCTGATGAAACCAAGATAGACTGAATTCTTTGGCCAGAATGCCAAGTGTCCTGTCTGGAGGAAACCTGGCACCATCCCTACAGTGAAGCATGGTGGTGGCAGCATCATGCTGTGGTGTTGTTTTTCAGAGGCAGGGAGACTACTCAGGATCGAGGGAAAGATGATCAGGGCAAAGTACAGAGAGATTGTTGATCTCAAGACCTCAGACTGGAGTGAAGATTCACCTTCCAACAGGACAACGACCCTAAGCACAAAGCCAAGACAATGCAGGAGTTGCTTCGGGAACAAGTTTCTGAATGTCCTTAAGTGGCCCAGCCAGAGCCCGGACTTGAACCAGATCGAATATCTATGGTGAGACCTGAAAATAGCTGTGCAGCGACACTCCCCATCCAACCTGACAGAGCTTGAGAGGATCTGCAGAGAAGAATGGGAGAAACTCCCCAAATACAGGTGTGCCAAGCTTGTAATGTCATACCCAAAATAATTGTGGCTGTAATTGCTGGCAAAGGTGCTTCAACAAAGTACTGAGTAAAGGGTCTGACTAATTATGTGAATGTGAGATTTCATTTTTTATTTATTTATACAGTTGAAGTCGGAAGTTTACATGCACTTAGGTTGGAGTCATTAAAACTCGTTTTTCAACCACTCCACAAATTTCTTGTTAAACTATATTTTTGGGAAGTCTGATAGGACATCTACTTTGTGCGTAACACAAGTAATCTTGCCAACAGTTATTTACAGACAGATTATTTCACTTATAATTCACTGTATCACAATTCCAGTGGGTCAGAAGTTTACATACACTAAGTTGACTGCCTTTAAACAGCTTGGAAAATTCCACGCTTTAGAAGCTTCTGATAGGCTAATTTACATCATTTGAGTCAATTGGAGGTGTACCTGTGGATGTATTTCAAGGCCTACCTTCAAACTCAGTGCCTCTTTGCTTGGCATCATGGGGAAATCAAAAGAAATCAGCCAAGACCTCAGAAAAAAAAATTGTAGACCTCCACAAGTCTGGTCCATCCTTGAGAGCAATTTCCAAATGCCTGAAGGTACCACGTTCGTCTGTACAGACAAGTATAAACACCATGGGACCGCGCAGCCGTCATACCGCTCAGGAAGGAGACGCGTTTTGT
The DNA here is from genome assembly GCF_018296145.1 of Oncorhynchus tshawytscha. NCBI lineage: Eukaryota > Metazoa > Chordata > Actinopteri > Salmoniformes > Salmonidae > Oncorhynchus > Oncorhynchus tshawytscha. Next base: position 86,619,998 of record NC_056441.1, read on the forward strand.
CTCCTAGAGATGAAGGTACTTTGGTGCGAAAAGTGCAAATCAATCCCAGAACAACAGCAAAGGACCTTGTGAAGATGCTGGAAGAAACAAGCACAAAAGTATCTATATCCACAGTAAAACGAGTCCTATATCGACATAACCTGAAAGGCCGCTCAGCAAGGAAGAAGCCACGGCTTCGAAACCGGCATAAAAATGCCAGACTATGGCTTGCAACTGCACATGGGGACAAAGATCGTACTTTTTGAAGAACTGTCCTCTGGTCTGATGAAACAAAAATAGAACTGTTTGGCCATAATGACCATCGTTATGTTCGGAGGAAAAGGGGGAGGCTTGCAAGCTAAAGAACACCATCCCAACCGTGAAGCATGGGGTTGGCAGCATCATGTTGTGGAGGTGCTTTGCTGCAGGAGGGACTGGTGCACTTCACAAAATAGATGGCTTCATGAAGAAAGAAACGTATGTGGATATATTGAAGCAACATCTCAAGACATCAGTCACGAAGTTAAAGCTTGGTCACAAAACGCCTCAATGTCCTTGAGTGGCCCAGCCAGAGACCGGACTTGAACCCGATTTTGAACATCTCTGGAGAGACCTGAAAATAACTGTGCAGCAACACTCCCTATCCAACCTGACAGAGCTTGAGAGGATCTGCAGAGAGGAATGGGAGAAACTCCCCAAATACAGGTGTGCAAAGCTTGTAATGTCATACCCAAAAGAATTGTGGCTGTAATTGCTGGCAAAGGTGCTTCAACAAAGTACTGAGTAAAGGTTCTGAATAATTATGTAAATGTGATATTTAAGTTTGTTTATTTGTACATTCGAAAAGGTATTCAGACACCTTGACTTTTGACGTTGGAGCACACAGACTGGTGTGGGTCACGAGAGTTACACACAGACTGGTGTGGGTCACGAGAGTTACACACAGACTGGTGTGGGTCACCAGAGTTACGCACACAGACTGGTGTGGGTCACCAGAGTTACGCACACAGACTGGTGTGGGTCACCAGAGTTACGCACACAGACTGGTGTGGGTCACCAGAGTTACGCACACAGACTGGTGTGGGTCACCAGAGGTGGGTCACCAGAGTTACGCACACGCACAGACTGGTGTGGGTCACCAGAGGAGCGCACACAGACTGGTGTGGGTCACCAGAGTTACGCGCACAGACTGGTGTGGGTCACCAGAGTTACGCACACAGACTGGTGTGGGTCACCAGAGTTACGCGCACAGACTGGTGTGGGTCACCAGAGGATAGAAAGCACTATTTTGCGATGGATTTTTGTTGTTGTGTTGGGGACAATTTTGTCTGGGAAAAATTGTATTGATCAGCTTTTGTTAAAAATGTTTTGCCTAAAGCCTGCATGTACCAGCCAACGGAAACCCTGGTGTGTGTGTGTGTGTGTGTGTGTGTGTGTGTGTGTGTGTGGCCATGGCTGTGTGGCATGGCTGAGGGCAGCTGTGAACTGAGGTCATTGTGGTGCGTTTTACATGGCAGGCCCAGACAGACATGGTTAGCAACAGAAAGACTTCAGTCATCAGATTAACATCTGAACAGTGTGTGGAGTAGAAACAACTACTAGTTAATAGAGATCAACAGCATTATTTTTGTACATTTATTTTTTCTTTAACCTTTATTTAGCTAGACAAGTCAGTTAAGAACACATTCTTATTTACAATGATGGCCTACCGGGGAACAGTGGGTTAACTGCCTTGTCCAGGGGCAGAAAGACAGATTTTTCCTTGTCAGCTCAGGGGATTCGATCCAGCAACCTTTCGGTTACTGACCCAATGCTCTAACCACTAGGCTACCTGCCTCTAACCACTAGGCTACCTGCCTCTAACCACTAGGCTACCTGCCTCTAACCACTAGGCTACCTGCCTCTAACCTCTAGGCTACCTGCCTCTAACCTCTAGGCTTCCTGCCTCTAACCTCTAGGCTTCCTGCCTCCGCTAACCTCTAGGCTTCTTGCCTTTAACCACTAGGCCTTTAACCACTAGGCTACCTGCCTCTAACCACTAGGCTACCTGCCTCTAACCACTAGGCTACCTGCCTCTAACCACTAGGCTACCTGCCTCTAACCACTAGGCTACCTGCCTCTAACCACTAGGCTTCCTGCCTCTAACCTCTAGGCTTCCTGCCTCTAACCTCTAGGCTTCCTGCCTCCGCTAACCTCTAGGCTTCTTGCCTTTAACCACTAGAATACCTGCCTCCTCTAACCACTAGACTACCTGCCTCCTCTAACCACTAGACTACCTGCCTCCTCTAACCTCTAGGCTTCCTGCCTCCTCTAACCACTAGGCTTCATGCCTCCTCTAACCACTAGGCTTCCTGCCTCCTCTAACCACTAGGCTACCTGCCTTTAACCACTAGGCTACCTGCCTCCTCTAACCACTAGGCTACCTGCCTCCTCCAACCACTAGGCTACCTGCCTCCTCCAACCACTAGGCTACCTGCCTCCTCCAACCACTAGGCTACCTGCCTCCTCCAACCACTAGGCTACCTGCCTCCTCTAACCACTAGGCTACCTGCCACTAACCACTAGGCTACCTGCCTCCTCTAACCACTAGGCTACCTGCCTCCTCTAACCACTAGGCTACCTGCCCCCTCTAACCACTAGGCTACCTGCCCCCTCTAACCACTAGGCTACCTGCCTCCTCTAACCACTAGGCTACCTGCCTCCTCTAACCACTAGGCTACCTGCCTCCTCTAACCACTAGGCTACCTGCCTCCTCTAACCACTAGGCTACCTGCCTCCTCTAACCACTAGGCTACCTGCCTCCTCTAACCACTAGGCTACCTGCCTCCTCTAACCACTAGGCTACCTGCCCCTCTAACCACTAGGCTACCTGCCTCTAACCACTAGACTACCTGCCTCCTCTAACCACTAGGCTACCTGCCGCCTCTAACCACTAGGCTACCTGCCTCTAACCACTAGACTACCTGTCTCCTCTAACCACTAGGCTACCTGCCTCTAACCACTAGACTACCTGTCTCCTCTAACCACTAGACTACCTGTCTCCACACATGGAACACTCCAAAACGAAGCAGTGCTATTAGCATCCTCTCCTCTCATCCTCTCCTCTCATCCTCTCCTCTCATCCTCTCCTCTCTCATCCTCTCCTCTCTCATCCTCTCATCCTCTCATCCTCTCCTCTCTCATCCTCTCCTCGTCTCCTCTCATCTTCTCTTCTCATCGTCTCTTCTCTCTCCTCTCATCTTCTCCTCTCATCGTCTCTTCTCTCTCCTCTCATCTTCTCCTCTCATCGTCTCTTCTCTCCTCTCATCCTCTCCTCTCATCGTCTCTTCTCTCTCCTCTCATCCTCTCCTCTAATCTTATCCTCTCATCCTCTCCTCTCATCGTCTCTTCTCTCTCCTCTCATCCTCTCCTCTCATCGTCTCCTCTCATCTTCTCTTCTCATCGTCTCTTCTCTCTCCTCTCATCTTCTCCTCTCATCGTCTCTTCTCTCCTCTCATCCTCTCCTCTCATCGTCTCTTCTCTCTCCTCCTCTCCTCTAATCTTATCCTCTCATCCTCTCCTCTCATCGTCTCTTCTCTCTCCTCTCATCCTCTCCTCTCATCTTCTAATCCTATCCTCCTTTCAGATCGATGCCTTGAGCAAAAGAAGTAAAGAAGCAGAAGGTTCCTTCTTGAACGTCTACAAGAGATTGATAGATGTTCCAGGTAAGAGATTGATAGATGTCCCAGCTAAGAGAGGAGAGGACATGGATGTCCCAGGTAAGAGAGGAGAGGAGATGGTTGTCCCAGGTAAGAGAGGAGAGGAGATGGTTGTCCCAGGTAAGAGAGGAGAGGAGATGGTTGTCCCAGGTAAGAGAGGAGAGGAGATGGATGTCCCAGGTAAGAGAGGAGAGGACATGGATGTCCCAGGTAAGAGAGGAGAGGAGATGGTTGTCCCAGGTAAGAGAGGAGAGGAGATGGTTGTCCCAGGTAAGAGAGGAGAGGAGATGGTTGTCCCAGGTAAGAGAGGAGAGGAGATGGTTGTCCCAGGTAAGAGAGGAGAGGAGATGGTTGTCCCAGGTAAGAGAGGAGAGGAGATGGTTGTCCCAGGTAAGAGAGGAGAGGACATGGATGTCCCAGGTAAGAGAGGAGAGGACATGGATGTCCCAGGTAAGAGAGGAGAGGAGATGGTTGTCCCAGGTAAGAGAGGAGAGGAGATGGTTGTCCCAGGTAAGAGAGGAGAGGAGATGGTTGTCCCAGGTAAGAGAGGAGGAGATGGTTGTCCCAGGTAAGAGAGGAGAGGAGATGGTTGTCCCAGGTAAGAGAGGAGAGGAGATGGTTGTCCCAGGTAAGAGAGGAGAGGAGATGGTTGTCCCAGGTAAGAGAGGAGAGGAGATGGTTGTCCCAGGTAAGAGAGGAGAGGAGATGGTTGTCCCAGGTAAGAGAGGAGAGGAGATGGTTGTCCCAGGTAAGAGAGGAGAGGAGATGGTTGTCCCAGGTAAGAGAGGAGAGGAGATGGTTGTCCCAGGTAAGAGAGGAGAGGACATGGATGTCCCAGGTAAGAGAGGAGAGGAGATGGTTGTCCCAGGTAAGAGAGGAGAGGACATGGATGTCCCAGGTAAGAGAGGAGAGGACATGGATGTCCCAGGTAAGAGAGGAGAGGACATGGATGTCCCAGGTAAGAGAGGAGAGGACATGGATGTCCCAGGTAAGAGAGGAGAGGACATGGATGTCCCAGGTAAGAGAGGAGAGGACATGGATGTCCCAGGTAAGAGAGGAGAGGACATGGATGTCCCAGGTAAGAGAGGAGAGGACATGGATGTCCCAGGTAAGAGAGGAGAGGATATAGATGTCCAAGGTAAGAGAGGAGATGGTTGTGTGTAGTACCAGGCCTTCATCCACTCAGGTCGGTGACATGCTGTTCAGACTGCTCCCTCATCCATAGAAACAGGCTCATCAGCACCAACAGGGGAAGACAAAGCTGTAGAACTATATTTCATCCTGGGGGAAGACAGGTCATTCCCAGCACCATTTCTTTCTCTGCTATATTTCTATGCTTTAGGCCTGTTGTAGGTGTAGTTCACTGTGATGAAAATGTCTGTCCCAACCCTGGCTGTGCTGTTCTTAACTTGACCCGCGATAATGAGGTCATTTCATACATGCTCTTTCAAAGTAATAATAATTATTATTATTATAATTTTTTAAACTAGGCAAGTCAGTTAAGAACACATTTTTATTTATTTACAATGGCGGTCTATACCGGCTAAACCCAGATGGCGGTCTATACCGGCTAAACCCAGATGGCGCCGGGCCAAATGTGCGCTGCCCTGTGGGACTCCCAGTCACGCCTGGTTGTGATACAGCCTGGATAGCTTGTTGGAGTGGGTGTTGTGTGTTGAGGCCTGGACATTTACAGAACCTTACACACACACACACACACTACGTTACACACACACACATTGCTCATTTTGCGGGGATGATGTGCATCACTCTCCCGTCACGTCCTACTTTACGCCTGTCAATCACCCGTCCCCGACCCGCCCGTCCCCCACCCGCCCCCCACCAGTGAGAATCAGACTGACTGACAAGCCCCACTTTATCAGAGCAACAGACAACGCTGATCCGCAACTCAACTCTGACTTACACTAGCGGCACATTGGGAATCACCCGTGTCGTTGGTCGTACGAAATGCTTCCTCTCTGTTGCGCTCTCAATTCAAAAGGGCTTTATTGGCGTGGGAGACATCTCTCTCTCGCTCTCTCAGCACTACAGCGTAGTAGAATAGGGTGGATGACTGTAGCTAACTGCTGTTTCTCAACAGGAGAACACTTCCCACACTAGCTAGCTCCCTGTGTGTGTGTGTGTGTGTGTGTGTGTAACGTAGTGTGTGTGTAACGTAGTGTGTGTGTAACGTAGTGTGAGTGTGTAACGTTGTGTGTGTGTGTGTGTGTGTAACGTAGTGTGTGTGTTTTCTCAGACCCCGTCCCTGTACTGGAGTTGGGTCAGCAGTTACAGCTGAAGCTCCAGCGGATGCACGACATCGAGACAGAGAACCTCAAACTCAGAGAGACTCTAGAGGACTACAACAAAGAGTTTGCCGAGGTCAAGAACCAGGGTGAGTCTCAACACCACTCACTCTCTCACAAACCAATACAACGGAGGGAGGAGGAAGGAAAGAGCTGTGCCAGACACAGTGGAGTATCTAGAAACCCTGAGTGGGGGGGGAGCCAGAGAGGGAGGGGGGTGAAGAGGAGAGGGGTGAAGAGGGGGAGAGGAGTGAAGAGGAGAGGGGGAGGTGAAGAGGAGGGGGTGAAGAGGAGAAGGGGGCGATGGAGGGAGGGTGAGACAGTTAATTGAACACCTCGATAGCAGCAGCGTTCTATTCCGCTATTGATTATTCCACTTCCTAATCCTTTATCCTTTCAGACTGACTAGACAGCCCCCCCTCACACACACAGACAGAGAACTCCCCCCTCACACACACAGACAGAGAACCCCTCTCACACACACAGACAGAGAACCCCTCTCACACACACAGACAGAGAACCCCTCTCACACACACAGAGAACCCCTCTCACACACACAGACAGAGAATCCCCCCCCCCCCACACACACAGAGATAGAGAGCCCCCCGTCCCCTCCTCACACACACAGACAGAGAACCCCTCAGCAGTTGACATTGATCCCAGCAAGGTGTTAAACAGTGGCCGGGTAGGAGGGCTCTGAAAGAACTCCCTGGTATTGATTGTGTGTCAGAACAGGGAGAATGGGGTTTAAATCACTCACTTTGTGCACAGTGCTGAGAACTCTCAATCAAATCCAACGATCAGCATTGCTCTCAATCTTTCTCGCCCTGCCCTCTCAGACATCCACCTATTACACCCGCTTTTCCTCTGTGGTTTCCTCTCACAGCCAGCCAGACATCCCTCAGCAGGGTATGGGGTATCAGCACAGCCAGCCAGACATCCCTCAGCAGGGGTATGGGGTATCAGTACAGCCAGCCAGACATCCCCCTCAGCAGGGTATGGGGTATCAGTACAGCCAGCCAGACATCCCTCAGCAGGGTATGGGGTATCAGCACAGCCAGCCAGACATCCCTCAGCAGGGTATGGGGTATCAGTACAGCCAGCCAGACATCCCTCAGCAGGGTATGGGGTATCAGCACAGCCAGCCAGACATCCCTCAGCAGGGTATGGGGTATCAGCACAGCCAGCCAGACATCCCTCAGCAGGGGTATGGGGTATCAGTACAGCCAGCCAGACATCCCTCAGCAGGGTATGGGGTATCAGTACAGCCAGCCAGACATCCCTCAGCATGGGGTATGGGGTATCAGCACAGCCAGCCAGACATCCCTCAGCAGGGTATGGGGTATCAGCACAGCCAGCCAGACATCCCTCAGCAGGGTATGGGGTATCAGCACAGCCAGCCAGACATCCCTCAGCAGGGTATGGGGTATCAGTACAGCCAGCCAGACATCCCTCAGCAGGGTATGGGGTATCAGTACAGCCAGCCAGACATCCCTCAGCAGGGTATGGGGTATCAGTACAGCCAGCCAGACATCCCTCAGCAGGGTATGGGGTATCAGTACAGCCAGCCAGACATCCCTCAGCAGGGTATGGGGTATCAGTACAGCCAGCCAGACATCCCTCAGCAGGGTATGGGGTATCAGTACAGCCAGCCAGACATCCCTCAGCAGGGTATGGGGTATCAGTACAGCCAGCCAGACATCCCTCAGCAGGGTATGGGGTATCAGTACAGCCAGCCAGACATCCCTCAGCAGGGGTATCAGCACAGCCAGCCAGACATCCCTCAGCAGGGGTATGGGGTATCAGTACAGCCAGCCAGACATCCCTCAGCAGGGGTATGGGGTATCAGTACAGCCAGCCAGACATCCCTCAGCAGGGGTATGGGGTATCAGCACAGCCAGCCAGACATCCCTCAGCAGGGTATGGGGTATCAGCACAGCCAGCCAGACATCCCTCAGCAGGGGTATGGGGTATCAGCACAGCCAGCCAGACATCCCTCAGCAGGGGTATCAGCACAGCCAGCCAGACATCCCTCAGCAGGGTATGGGGTATCAGCACAGCCAGCCAGACATCCCTCAGCAGGGTATGGGGTATCAGTACAGCCAGCCAGACATCCCTCAGCAGGGGTATGGGGACAGCAGACATCCCTCAGCAGGGGTATCAGTACAGCCAGCCAGACATCCCTCAGCAGGGGTATGGGGTATCTGATAAAGGTGATCCTGTTCATGTCCCGTCAGTAAATATCAGCTGGTTTTATGCAGAAACAGAGTGCTCATTTCCTTTATTTCCTGGGATAGTCACCTGTTCATGTGTTCTAAGGGAAGGAATATTTTGGGGATTTCAAATCCCTCGGGTTGATCACCCGATTGGCCTTTTAGTTTCAAGCTAGGGTGAATCCTGTTTGTAATATTCCTTTCATCAAGGGACATCTTAATGTATTCCACCCTCTCTCTCATGGTGTCTTCTCTCACCCTCCCTCTTTCCTCCCCTCTCTCTCTCATGGTGTCTTCTCTCTCCTGGTCTAGAGGTGACTATTAAAGCCCTGAAGGAGAAGATCCGGGACTATGAGCAGTCCCTGAAGAACCAGGCTGAGAACCTGGTCCAGGAGAAACAGGTCCAGCTCCACAATGACTATGCAGAGAAGGAGAGGTGAGTTACGTTATCTACTAGGAATATAGAGAGGAGAGTTACGGTATCTACTAGGAATATAGAGAGGAGAGTTACAGTATCTACTAGGAATATAGAGAGGAGAGTTACAGTATCTACTAGGAATATAGAGGAGAGGAGAGTTACAGTATCTACTAGGAATATAGAGAGGAGAGGAGAGTTACGTTATCTACTAGGAATATAGAGAGGAGAGTTACGGTATCTACGAGGAATATAGAGAGGAGAGTTACAGTATCTACTAGGAATATAGAGAGGAGAGTTACAGTATCTACTAGGAATATGGAGAGGAGAGTTACAGTATCTACTAGGAATATAGAGAGGAGAGTTACAGTATCTACTAGGAATATAGAGAGGAGAGTTACAGTATCTACTAGGAATATGGAGGAGAGGAGAGTTACAGTATCTACTAGGAATATAGAGAGGAGAGGAGAGTTACAGTATCTACTAGGAATATAGAGAGGAGAGGAGAGTTACAGTATCTACTAGGAATATAGAGAGGAGAGGAGAGTTACAGTATCTACTAGGAATATAGAGAGGAGAGGAGAGTTACAGTATCTACTAGGAATATAGAGAGGAGGGTTACAGTATCTACTAGGAATATAGAGAAGAGGAGAGTTACAGTATCTACTAGGAATATAGAAAAGAGGAGAGTTACAGTATCTACTAGGAATATAGAGAGGAGAGGAGAGTTACAGTATCTACTAGGAATATAGAGAGGAGAGGAGAGTTACAGTATCTACTAGGAATATAGAGAGGAGGGTTACAGTATCTACTAGGAATATAGAGGAGAGGAGAGTTACAGTATCTACTAGGAATATAGAAAGGAGGGTTACAGTATCTACTAGGAATATAGAGGAGAGGAGAGTTACAGTATCTACTAGGAATATAGAGGAGAGGAGAGTTACAGTATCTACTAGGAATATAGAAAGGAGGGTTACAGTATCTACTAGGAATATAGAGAGGAGAGTTACAGTATCTACTAGGAATATAGAGAGGAGAGTTACAGTATCTACTAGGAATATAGAGAGGAGGGTTACAGTATCTACTAGGAATATAGAGAGGAGGGTTACAGTATCTACTAGGAATATAGAGGAGAGGAGAGTTACAGTATCTACTAGGAATATAGAGGAGAGGAGAGTTACAGTATCTACTAGGAATATAGAGAAGAGGAGAGTTACAGTATCTACTAGGAATATAGAGGAGAGGAGAGTTACAGTATCTACTAGGAATATAGAGGAGAGGAGAGTTACAGTATCTACTAGGAATATAGAGAGGAGAGTTACAGTATCTACTAGGAATATAGAGAGGAGAGTTACAGTATCTACTAGGAATATAGAGGAGAGGAGAGTTACAGTATCTACTAGGAATATAGAGGAGAGGAGAGTTACAGTATCTACTAGGAATATAGAGAAGAGGAGAGTTACAGTATCTACTAGGAATATAGAGGAGAGGAGAGTTACAGTATCTACTAGGAATATAGAGAGGAGGGTTACAGTATCTACTAGGAATATAGAGGAGAGGAGAGTTACAGTATCTACTAGGAATATAGAAAAGAGGAGAGTTACAGTATCTACTAGGAATATAGAGAGGAGAGGAGAGTTACAGTATCTACTAGGAATATAGAGAGGACAGTATCTACAGAATATAGTTCTACTAGGAATATAGAGGAGAGGAGAGTTACAGTATCTACTAGGAATATAGAGGAGAGGAGAGTTACAGTATCTACTAGGAATATAGAAAGGAGGGTTACAGTATCTACTAGGAATATAGAGAGGAGAGTTACAGTATCTACTAGGAATATAGAGAGGAGAGTTACAGTATCTACTAGGAATATAGAGAGGAGGGTTACAGTATCTACTAGGAATATAGAGAGGAGAGTTACAGTATCTACTAGGAATATAGAGAGGAGAGTTACAGTATCTACTAGGAATATAGAGAGGAGAGTTACAGTATCTACTAGGAATATAGAGAGGAGAGTTACAGTATCTACTAGGAATATAGAGAGAGGAGAGTTACAGTATCTACTAGGAATATAGAGAGAGGAGAGTTACAGTATCTACTAGGAATATAGAGAGGAGAGTTACAGTATCTACTAGGAATATAGAGAGGAGGGTTACAGTATCTACTAGGAATATAGAGAGGAGAGTTACAGTATCTACTAGGAATATCGAGAGGAGAGTTACAGTATCTACGAGGAATATAGAGAGGAGAGTTACAGTATCTACTAGGAATATAGAGAGGAGAGTTACAGTATCTACTAGGAATATAGAGGAGAGGAGAGTTACAGTATCTACTAGGAATATAGAAAGGAGGGTTACAGTATCTACTAGGAATATCGAGAGGAGAGTTACAGTATCTACTAGGAATATAGAGAGGAGGGTTACAGTATCTACTAGGAATATAGAGAGGAGAGTTACAGTATCTACTAGGAATATAGAGAGGAGGGTTACAGTATCTACTAGGAATATAGAGAGGAGGGTTACAGTATCTACTAGGAATATAGAGAGGAGAGTTACAGTATCTACGAGGAATATAGAGAGGAGAGTTACAGTATCTACGAGGAATATAGAGAGGAGAGTTACAGTATCTACTAGGAATATAGAGAAGAGGAGAGTTACAGTATCTACTAGGAATATAGAAAAGAGGAGAGTTACAGTATCTACTAGGAATATAGAGAAGAGGAGAGTTACAGTATCTACTAGGAATATAGAGAGGAGAGTTACAGTATCTACTAGGAATATAGAGAGGAGAGTTACAGTATCTACTAGGAATATAGAGAGGAGAGTTACAGTATCTACTAGGAATATAGAGAAGATGAGAGTTACAGTATCTACTAGGAATATAGAGAGGAGAGTTACAGTATCTACTAGGAATATAGAGAAGAGGAGAGTTACAGTATCTACTAGGAATATAGAGAGGAGGGTTACAGTATCTACTAGGAATATAGAGAGGAGGGTTACAGTATCTACTAGGAATATAGAGAGGGAGAGTTACAGAGAGAGGAGAGTTACAGTATCTACTAGGAATATAGAGAGGAGAGTTACAGTATCTACTAGGAATATAGAGAAGAGGAGAGTTACAGTATCTACTAGGAATATAGAGAGGAGAGTTACAGTATCTACTAGGAATATAGAAAGGAGGGTTACAGTATCTACTAGGAATATAGAGAGGAGAGTTACAGTATCTACTAGGAATATAGAGAGGAGGGTTACAGTATCTACTAGGAATATAGAGAGGAGGGTTACAGTATCTACTAGGAATATAGAGGAGAGGAGAGTTACAGTATCTACTAGGAATATAGAGGAGAGGAGAGTTACAGTATCTACTAGGAATATAGAGAAGAGGAGAGTTACAGTATCTACTAGGAATATAGAGAGGAGAGTTACAGTATCTACTAGGAATATAGAGAGGAGGGTTACAGTATCTACTAGGAATATAGAGAGGAGAGTTACAGTATCTACGAGGAATATAGAGAAGAGGAGAGTTACAGTATCTACTAGGAATATAGAGAAGAGGAGAGGTACAGTATCTACTAGGAATATAGAGAGGAGAGTTACAGTATCTACTAGGAATATAGAGAAGAGGAGAGTTACAGTATCTACTAGGAATATAGAGAAGAGGAGAGGTTACAGTATCTACTAGGAATATAGAGAAGAGGAGAGGTACAGTATCTACTAGGAATATAGAGAGGAGAGGAGAGTTACAGTATCTACTAGGAATATAGAGAGGAGAGGAGAGTTACAGTATCTACTAGGAATATAGAGAGGAGAGGAGAGTTACAGTATCTACTAGGAATATAGAGGAGAGGAGAGTTACAGTATCTACTAGGAATATAGAGAGGAGAGGAGAGTTACAGTATCTACTAGGAATATAGAGAGGAGAGGAGAGTTACAGTATCTACTAGGAATATAGAGAGGAGAGGAGAGTTACAGTATCTACTAGGAATATAGAGAGGAGAGGAGAGTTACAGTATCTACTAGGAATATAGAGAGGAGAGGAGAGTTACAGTATCTACTAGGAATATAGAGAGGAGGGTTACAGTATCTACTAGGAATATAGAGAGGAGGGTTACAGTATCTACGAGGAATATAGAGAGGAGGGTTACAGTATCTACTAGGAATATAGAGAGGAGGGTTACAGTATCTACTAGGAATATAGAGAGGAGGGTTACAGTATCTACTAGGAATATAGAGAGGGTTACAGTATCTACTAGGAATATAGAGAGGAGGGTTACAGTATCTACTAGGAATATAGAGAGGAGGGTTACAGTATCTACTAGGAATATAGAGAGGAGGGTTACAGTATCTACTAGGAATATAGAGAGGAGGGTTACAGTATCTACTAGGAATATAGAGAGGAGAGTTACAGTATCTACGAGGAATATAGAGAGGAGAGTTACAGTATCTACGAGGAATATAGAGAGGAGAGTTACAGTATCTACGAGGAATATAGAGAGGAGAGTTACAGTATCTACGAGGAATATAGAGAGGAGAGTTACAGTATCTACGAGGAATATAGAGAGGAGAGTTACAGTATCTACTAGGAATATAGAGAAGAGGAGAGTTACAGTATCTACTAGGAATATAGAAAAGAGGAGAGTTACAGTATCTACTAGGAATATAGAGAGGAGAGGAGAGTTACAGTATCTACTAGGAATATAGAGAGGAGAGGAGAGTTACAGTATCTACTAGGAATATAGAGAGGAGAGGAGAGTTACAGTATCTACTAGGAATATAGAGAGGAGAGGAGAGTTACAGTATCTACTAGGAATATAGAGAGGAGAGGAGAGTTACAGTATCTACTAGGAATATAGAGAGGAGAGGAGGGTTACAGTATCTACTAGGAATATAGAGAGGAGGGTTACTGTATCTACGAGGAATATAGAGAGGAGAGTTACAGTATCTACGAGGAATATAGAGAGGAGAGTTACAGTATCTACGAGGAATATAGAGAGGAGAGTTACAGTATCTACGAGGAATATAGAGAGGAGAGTTACAGTATCTACTAGGAATATAGAGAGGAGAGTTACAGTATCTACGAGGAATATAGAGAGGAGAGTTACGGTATCTACGAGGAATATAGAGAGGAGAGTTACAGTATCTACTAGGAATATAGAGGAGAGGAGAGTTACAGTATCTACTAGGAATATAGAGAAGAGTTACAGTATCTACTAGGAATATAGAGGAGAGGAGAGTTACAGTATCTACTAGGAATATAGAGAGGAGAGGAGAGTTACAGTATCTACTAGGAATATAGAGAGGAGAGTTACAGTATCTACTAGGAATATAGAAAGGAGGGTTACAGTATCTACTAGGAATATAGAGAGGAGGGTTACAGTATCTACTAGGAATATAGAGAGGAGAGTTACAGTATCTACTAGGAATATAGAGAGGAGAGTTACAGTATCTACTAGGAATATAGAGAGGAGAGTTACAGTATCTACTAGGAATATAGAGAGGAGAGTTACAGTATCTACTAGGAATATCGAGAGGAGAGTTACAGTATCTACGAGGAATATAGAGAGGAGAGTTACAGTATCTACTAGGAATATGTGTTGTATTAGAGGGGCAGTATATGGATGGACCTCTGAAACATGACTCTGACGAAGACGAAGATCGATAGATAAGGGAGGAGGGGGGAGAGAGGGAGCACATTACTGACAAATCCAGCTTGCTAATGATAAGTGGTTTGTAGTTTGTTCGATTTATGGAAAAAACTGGATGAGAAATGGTGAGAAAATCGGGAGTTTTGACAGTAGCCATGTTTGGTATTATAGAATTAAACTGTAAGGGAGTCTGGGCTGATGTAACTCTCACTCTCTGACCTAATGTCTTATTCTAAATGGCATTCAGTAACTCATGGTTGATCACTCTCTGTCTCTCCCCATCCCTCCATCTCTCTCTGTTCCTCCATCTCTCTCTGTTCCTCCATCTCTCTCTGTTCCTCCATCTCTCTCTGTTCCTCCATCTCTCTCTGTTCCTCCATCTCTCTCTGTTCCTCCATCTCGCTCTGTCCCTCCATCTCGCTCTGTTCCTCCATCTCTCTATGTCTCTCTGTCTCTCCCATTCCTCCATGTCTCTCTCTCCCATCTCTCTCTCTCCCATCCCTCCATCTCTCTCTGTCCCTCCATGTCTCTCCCATCCCTCCATCTCTCTGTCCCTCCCATCCCTCCATCTCTCTCTGTCCCTCCATCTGTCTCTCCCATCCCTGGTTTGTCTTCTCTCTCCCATCCCTCCAAACTCTGAGAAATCTCTCCCATCCCTCCATCTGTTCTCCCATCCCTCCATCTGTCTCTCCCATCCCTCCATCTCTCTCTGTCTCTCCCATCCCTCCATCTCTCTCTGTCTCTCCCATCCCTCCATCTCTCATTCTGTCTCTCCCATCCCTCCATCACTCTCTGTCTCTCCCATCCCTCCATCTCTCTCTGTCTCTCCCATCCCTCCATCTCTCTCTGTCTCTCCCATCCCTCCATCTCTCTCTGTCTCTCCCATCCCTCCATCTCTCTCTCTCTCCCATCCCTCCATCTCTCTGTCTCTCCCATCTCCCCATCCCTCCGTCTCTCCCCATCCCTCCATCTCTCTCTCTCTCTCCATCTCTCTCTCTCTCCCATCCCTCCATCTCTCCTCTCTCTCCCATCCCTCCATCTCTCTCATCTCTCTCCCATCCCTCCATCTCTCTCTGTCTCTCTCCCATCCCTCCATCTCTCTCTGTCTCTCCCATCCCTCCATCTCCATCTCTCTGTCTCTCCCATCCCTCCATCTCTCTCTGTCTCTCCCATCCCTCCATCTCTCTCTGTCTCTCCCATCCCTCCATCTCTCTGTCTCTCCCATCCCTCCATCTCTCTCTCTCCCATCCCTCCATCTCTCTCCCATCTCCCCATCCCTCCATCTCTCCCCATCCCTCCATCTCCCATCCCTCTCCCATCCTCTCCATCTCTCTCTCTCTCCCATCCCTCCATCTCTCTCTGTCTCTCCCATCCCTCCATCTCTCTCTGTCTCTCTCCCATCCCTCCATCTCTCTCTGTCTCTCCCATCCCTCCATCTCTCTCTGTCTCTCTCCCATCCCTCCATCTCTCTCTGTCTCTCTCCCATCCCTCCATCTCTCTCTGTCTCTCTCCCATCCCTCCATCTCTCTCTGTCTCTCCCATCCCTCCATCTCTCTCTGTCTCTCCCATCCCTCCATCTCTCTCTGTCTCTCCCATCCCTCCATCTCTCTCTGTCTCTCCCATCCCTCCATCTCTCTGTCTCTCCCATCCCTCCATCTCTCTCTGTCTCTCCCATCCCTCCATCTCTCTCTCTCTCCCATCTCCCCATCCCTCCTCTCTCCCCATCCCTCCATCTCTCTCTCTCTCCCTCCCATCTCTCTCTCTCTCCCATCCCTCCATCTCTCTCTCTCTCTCTCCCATCCCTCCATCTCTCTCTGTCTCTCTCCCATCCCTCCATCTCTCTCTGTCTCTCTCCCATCCCTCCATCTCTCTCTGTCTCTCCCATCCCTCCATCTCTCTCTGTCTCTCCCATCCCTCCATCTCTCTCTGTCTCTCCCATCCCTCCATCTCTCTCTGTCTCTCCCATCCCTCCATCTCTCTCTGTCTCTCCCATCCCTCCATCTCTCTCTCTCCCATCCCTCCATCTCTCTCCCATCTCCCCATCCCTCCGTCTCTCCCCATCCCTCCATCTCTCTCTCTCTCCCATCTCTCTCTCCATCCCATCTCTCTCTCTCTCTCCCATCCCTCCATCTCTCTCTGTCTCTCTCCCATCCCTCCATCTCTCTCTGTCTCTCTCCCATCCCTCCATCTCTCTCTCTCTCTCCCATCCCTCCATCTCTCTGTCTCTCTCCCATCCCTCCATCTCTCTCTGTCTCTCTCCCATCCCTCCATCTCTCTCTGTCTCTCTCCCATCCCTCCATCTCTCTCTGTCTCTCTCCCATCCCTCCATCTCTCTCTCTCTCCCATCCCTCCATCTCTCTCTCTCTCCCATCCCTCCATCTCTCTCTCTCTCCCATCCCTCCATCTCTCTCTCTCTCCCATCCCTCCATCTCTCTCTCTGTCTCTCCCATCTCTCTCTGTCTCTCCCATCCCTCCATCTCTCTCTGTCTCTCCCCATCCCTCCATCTCTCTGTTTCCAGAACGCTCCAGGAGAGCCAGAACTCCATGTCCTCTAAGCTGGTTGAGGCTGACCACAAGGCCCAGGCCTTACAGACAGGTATCTACCAGTCCATTCACTACCTGTCCTGTATCTGTCACACACACACACCGTTGGCCTGACTAATAGCTGTTGTTTCTTGCCTTTTTTTCAGCTCTTGAAACAACTCAGGCAGAGCTCTTTGATCTGAAGACTAAGTATGACGAGGACTGCACAGCCAAGTGAGTTTCAGCTCTGTGTTTTCTTCACCCCATCACTTACTCCTGTGGTTCATTTCCAGTCACTACAGCTCTCTCATAGTCCTCTGATATAATCCTGTGATCCAGTGATCCTCTCCATCCAGAGGAAATCCCAGAGTTGGACTTTCTCTTTGCTGCTCAATAACAGCCAGTCTAAATCCAGGCTTTAGCAATACACTGTAAATACTGAGAGATTATATTGTTATTTATACTTTCCAAATCACCAAATATACCACTGCATGGGGTTCTGTCTGTACGCCCTTTAGTCTTAGTGAGGGACACTGGGGAGCTGTGATAGAGTCGCTTATAAAGATGTGTTTGTTGGCTTCTGAATGACTATATGCCCTAGTGTCCGTCTGCCTGTGTGTCTGGGCCGTCTGCCTGTGTGTCTGGGCCGTCTGCCTGTGTGTCTGGGCCGTCTGCCTGTGTGTCTGGGCCGTCTGGGCCGTGTGTCTGGACCGTCTGCCTGTGTGTCTGGGCCGTCTGCCTGTGTGTCTGGGCCGTCTGCCTGTGTGTCTGGGCCGTCTGCCTGTGTGTCTGGGCCGTCTGGGCCGTGTGTCTGGGCCGTCTGCCTGTGTGTCTGGGCCGTCTGCCTGTGTGTCTGGGCCGTGTGTCTGGGCCGTGTGTCTGGGCCGTGTGTCTGTGTGTCTGGGCTGTCATCAGATGTTTCTGTCAGAGAAGAAGGTGGTGTGTCCTTGAGGCTCTCCCTCAGGGCTATTTCAGGGCTGACCACCCAGTTCTGAGACACCAGGGGAACCAGACTCTACCCAACCCCAGAGAGAGGTTCTGTCTCCTGGCCTGATGCACTGGGGGCTCCCCCTGTCACCCAGGGTCTGGAGCTACTGACAGTTGTGCTACTGTATTAGTGTAATTGGTTTACTGTTACTCAGTGACTAGCATGCTCTCAATGGATACTTTTCCATAGACATTTTCCATAGCCAAACACTGTCTCCCCCCTGATTTTCTAGTGTGCTGATTGGTTCTCGGGTCCCTGTGGAATGCTGGGAGAAAAGAGTCATCCGTTATGTTTTTTTAACACGTCGTCTGTCTGGGCTCCTCCCTCTCCAGCGAACCCGCTGTAACCCCGTGGATGCTGTCTCATAGGGAGACGTTTTCATATGGGTGGTTCCCCACGCCAGTTGTGCTCCGCCCCATGGGTCTCCCGGTCGCGGCCGGCTGCGGACAGAGCCTGGACTCGAACCCAGAATCTCTAGTGGTACAGCTAGCTCTGGGGGCCCCTGGGAGAACTCTGTTTTGTCTCTAAATTATCCCTGTATTTCTGGTCTGCGGACTCTCAAACCGGTGCGCCTGGTACCTACTACCATACCCTGTTCAAAGGCACTTATATATTTTTGTCTTGTCCATTCCCCCTCTGAATGGCACACAGACACAATCCATGTCTCAATTGTCTCAAGGCTTAAAAAATCCTTCTTTAACCCGTCTCCTCCCCTTCACCTACACAGATTTGAAGTGGATTTAACAGTGGATTTAACAGTATTTAATATATGCCGTTTAGCAGAAGCTTTTATCCCAAGCGACTCCATTATTTACATACGGGTGGTCCCTGGAATCGAACCCACTACCCTGGCGTTTCCAGAGCCTTGCTTTTACCAACGGAGCTGCAGAGAGGACCTGTATGTATTCCTGAGCTCCAGCATGTTATCTGCCAGCCAAGGAGGAGGAGGGGGTTAATCCTCTTGCTTTGCGTGCCTGATTTAATCTGGTCTGATTTTGTACTGAATAAGATGATGTATTATCACACAGATTTGGCTCCTCACCAAAACGCCTCTCTTTGCCTCCAGTACCACCCTTATGCTCTCTATATGATAATACACTGCTGTGTCGTATAGGACAAGTCAATTACACACTCTGTAAGGGAATAGCATGTCAGACTGATCTTCAATGACAGGAATATAAATACCTTTATGTGGGATTTTACTGAATATTTTCCTAATTCCATGCTTGGTCTGGGTGCCGCCCAACCGACGGTCAGAGGAGTGCTGGAGGATTATGGGAGACGGTGAAGGTTAAGAGGCTCAGGGAGAAGGCTTTCAAAGAACACACACACTTTCTGAGTTCAGCTGCTGAGGGTAGACAGTATAGATGAGTCTGAACGTGGCTCTTAGTTTCCCCCAAGCTATTTCATCTGCCCTGAACTCTCCATGTCTCTGCCCCAAAGCTATTTCATCTGCCCTGAACTCTCCATGTCTCTGCCCCCAAGCTATTTCATCTGCCCTGAACTCTCCATGTCTCTGCCCCCAAGCTATTTCATCTGCCCTGAACTCTCCATGTCTCTGCCCCCAAGCTATTTCATCTGCCCTGAACTCTCCATGTCTCTGCCCCCAAGCTATTTCATCTGCCCTCAACTCTCCATGTCTGCATTAGTGAAGTTGTTGGATTGATCGGTTGCTAAAACGGATCGATTCCTTTCTCCATCGCTCCCTGGTTACCACCCCTCAGCTCTCTCCATCGCTCCTGGTTACCGCCCCTCAGCTCTCTCCATCGCTCCCTGGTTACCGCCCCTCAGCTCTCTCCATCGCTCCCTGGTTACCGCCCCCTCAGCTCTCTCCATCGCTCCCTGGTTACCACCCCCTCAGCTCTCTCCATCGCTCCCTGGTTACCGCCCCCTCAGCTCTCTCCATCGCTCCCTGGTTACCGCCCCCTCAGCTCTCTCCATCGCTCCCTGGTTACCGCCCCCTCAGCTCTCTCCATCGCTCCCTGGTTACCGCCCCCTCAGCTCTCTCCATCGCTCCCTGGTTACCGCCCCCTCAGCTCTCTCCATCGCTCTCCATGAACGGTATTCCAAAACGTCAACACACTTTCAATAACAGAACATGAAAAAGGCTTCACCGCTCACTGGGAGTCTGGGCTGCTTCACTGGGAGTCTGGGCTGCTTCACCGCTCACTGGGAGTCTGGGCTGCTTCACTGGGAGTCTGGGCTGCTTCACCGCTCACTGGGAGTCTGGGCTGCATCACTGCTCACTGGGAGTCTGGGCTGCTTCACTGCTCACTGGGAGTCTGGGCTGCTTCACCGCTCACTGGGAGTCTGGGCTGCTTCACCGCTCACTGGGAGTCTGGGCTGCTTCACTGGGAGTCTGGGCTGCTTCACTGGGAGTCTGGGCTGCTTCACTGGGAGTCTGGGCTGCTTCACTGGGAGTCTGGGCTGCTTCACTGGGAGTCTGGGCTGCTTCACTGGGAGTCTGGGCTGCTTCACTGGGAGTCTGGGCTGCTTCACTGCTCACTGGGAGTCTGGGCTTCACTGCTCACTGGGAGTCTGGGAGTCTGGGCTGCTTCACTGCTCACTGGGAGTCTGGGCTGCATCACTGCTCACTGGGAGTCTGGACTGCTTCACTGCTCACTGGGAGTCTGGGCTGCTGCTCACTGGGAGTCTGGGCTGCTTCACCGCTCACTGGGAGTCTGGACTGCTTCACTGGGAGTCTGGGGTCTGGGCTGCTTCACTGGGAGTCTGGGCTGCTTCACCGCTCACTGGGAGTCTGGGCTGCTTCACTGGGAGTCTGGGCTGCTTCACCGCTCACTGGGAGTCTGGAGTCTGGGCTGCTTCACCGCTCACTGGGAGTCTGGGCTGCTTCACTAGGAGTCTGGGCTGCTTCACTGCTCACTGGGAGTCTGGGCTGCTTCACTAGGAGTCTGGGCTGCTTCACTGCTCACTGGGAGTCTGGGCTGCTTCACTGCTCACTGGGAGTCTGGGGCTTCACTAGGAGTCTGCTTTCACTGGGAGTCTGGGCTGCTTCACTGGGAGTCTGGGCTGCTTCACCGCTCACTGGGAGTCTGGGCTGCTTCACCACTTAAATAATGCAACATGGCATGTAGAAATTTAAACTGTTAATTACTGTTGTGTTAATTACTGTTCACAAAACAATGTCCATTACTACACTTTACAATGCAAGAAGATACCGGTAGCTTCCAGTGCTGTAGACTAACTTTCCTTACTAGCTTACAGCTGAAGCTAAAAATCTATTCACTACCCTAGGACCTTGTTTGTGATAACATGCTAACCGTAATGCAAAATATTGCTGATTTCAAAGTAGATTTTTTACCAACAACGTAATTAATTAACTTTGTCTCCCCTGCCGCTCGTCTCTCCCAGTCATGGTCGTCTTTGCTCGAGCCTCAGAGAGAGAGAGAGTGTGTGTGTGTGAGAATGAACTCATCGGTTTTGAAGAGACAGCACACACTTCTATAAAATGAGAGATTGTTTGTTCTATGTAAAAGCTGTTGATCAGTACAATAAGTCTCAAACGGAAGGGAAACCGATTTGTTTTTCATCTACAGCCTCGTGAAATCAACCAAATCAAGCTCAATAACCCAATGCGCATGGTACACACTCCTCTTCAATATTCATTCACCTGTATTGTGACCTAGGCTACATCTTTATTTCCCCAGTGAATCAATAGACTAGAGATGTACCATTCAAATAAATGATTACACACACACACCTCCTTGTTCCAGTTCATTCTTTTTTTTATTTAACCTTTATTTAACTAGGCAAGTCAGTTAAGAACAAATTCTTATTTTCAATGACGGCCTAGGAAACAGTGGGTTAACTGCCTGTTCAGGGGCAGAACGACAGATTTGTACCTTGTCAGCTCGGGGGTTTGAACTTACAACCTTCCGGTTACTAGTCCAACGCTCTAAGCCACTAGGCCACCCTGCCGCCTCTACACTCTAACCACTAGGCCACCCTGCCGCCTCTACACTCTAACCACTAGGCTACCTTTTGATTACGTCTCGCTATTCAGGTTTGATGCAATTTTCTACCGTTCATGTATTTTTCGTATTTATCAATTGTTTAGTCATTAATTATTATTATTATTATTATTATTATTATAGGCCTGTTTGCCCCCCCCCTCCCATTTGTTGGGTCGGCATTCTCCTTTTTTGTTGATAGCTGCAGTATAGGCCTAGCCTGTTGGATTATTATTATTTTTTTACGATTTCATTCTGTTGACATTTTTGTTGGCCAAATGAAATTCCAGCTGTAATGTTGTGTTTATAATAGAACGATCGCTGGGCCTGCTATGCTATTCACATTCGGACCACGACAAGGAGAAACCAAACACGCCCAACTTAACTTGTTTATATTTCCCATTTAAACATTGACTGACTTTTGATATTACCCTGATAAAGTTAATAAATCATTTTTGTAAAGGTTTGTTGTGGTGTTGCTATTATTAGGCTCTGCTAGCGCAGGCCAATGAAGGCATGGCGCACTGGCGCGGCAACGGACTCCGACAGTTGATCTTGAGGCTGACTGTTTTAGACCTACCCGGAGTTAGTAGAATACTTATCTTTATAACATTCTGATCGAAAATGTATGAATTAGCCAACTTCTGTACGCCTATATCTGTATAGAAGTAGTAGCTTATCTGATAAGTATGTAAAGAAATCTATGAGTGTGTGTGTGTGTGTTGATGCTGTCCAGATCTGTAGCTCTACTTTGATTTAAGTGATCACATTTCCAGATGTGCTGTATTGTGTGCTTGGTTGGATAAGAAACAGGAACACATCCTGTCGTGTGTGTGTTGTGTGTGTGTGTGTGTGTGTTGTGTTTCTGTCCTGATGGGAGGTTTTACATGATCGCTCTGGTGAGGCGCCACACACACACACACACACACACACACATACACACACACACACACACACAGAGCATGGCTTTACCTAAATGGACAGATGCCTTTAACCACTAGAGAGGGAATAGCCCCCATGGTCCATTCATTCTGCTGTATTGCCTCCAGCGTCATGGTGAACTCAGCTGTGTGTTTGCTATGCTCTATTCAGATCAGACAATAGTAAGCTATGACACACACACACAGAGACACACAGAGCCACTTACTGACGCTTCGCAGCACTGCCTGTGTGGTTGTATCAGCACATTAACCTTGGCACTGTGTGTTCCCGATTTTTATAATGGTTATTGAAAAACACTCTCACATAGACGCAGAATTACAGATAGCCTAAATTAAGGTAATTAGGCACGTAATGCATAATCACCTGTAATTAAATGTTAGGGTGTTAATGTAATTAAGGATTTTATATGCCGAGTCATTTGGCGTGCAGGCTCTGTTGTGACTGTGTCAGGCACCCGTCCTTACAGCAAAGGTTAATGAAATAGGAATCGTCCTTGTTGAACTCTGACCTAGCAGGAGAGAGATGACGCCCCTAGCAGATGAGCATTGGGCTACACTATGGGAACAGGATCATATTGTAGTGACCCGCTCGATGAGCCATGTTTAAGAGTCCCCACCAAGTCCGTCAACCTTATCGGCGTGATGTGTAGGGAAGTTACGCCAGCGATCCGGGTTAGCTTCCCTTTCCTGCCATTAGCTACCATATCTATCAGATTAGCTACCATATCTATCAGAATAGCTACCATATCTATCAGAATAGCTACCATATCTATCAGATTAGCTACCATATCTATCAGATTAGCTACCATATCTATCAGATTAGCTACCATATCTATCAGATTAGCTACCATATCTATCAGATTAGCTACCATATCTATCAGATTAGCTACCATATCTATCAGATTAGCTACCATATCTATCAGATTAGCTACCATATCTATCAGATTAGCTCCCATATCTATCAGATTAGCTCCCATATCTATCAGATTAGCTCCCATATCTATCAGATTAGCTCCCATATCTATCAGATTAGCTCCCATATATATCAGAATAGCTACCATATCTATCAGATTAGCTACCATATCTATCAGATTAGCTTCCCTTACCTGCCATTAGCTACCATATCTATCAGATTAGGGAGTGGTAAGAATCCGAGATCAATTAGTGTAATCCCTCTGTTTTAGTGTGAGCCGGTTTTAGACACACACACACACACACACACACACACACACACACACACACACACACACATACATAAACTGCAGAGGTTATTGCATTCACAATCAAAGGATGAAGGTGAAATTGAGAGGGTTTTAACATGGACTCCTGCGCGCACATGCCTTGTGTCCATGCAACAACGTGTTTTCTCAGGGTGTGTTTTGATTTGTCGACATGCAACACCAATGTGTTTTCAAGCTTTGGGAATCTCGGTGGTGTGTTAGTGGGTGTAGGGATGTGTGTGTTCATGTTGTGGTGATCACTGTTCTGTGTGTTTCCTTAGTAACACCTCTTCTTCCTCCTCCTTAGGGCCGATGAGATTGAAATGGTGATGACAGATCTGGAGAGAGCCAATCAGGTTAGTAACCAGTATCTCTACTTACACACCAGTAATCACTACTTACACACCAGTATCACTACTTACACACCAGTATCACTACTTACACACCAGTATCTCTACTTACACACCAGTATCTCTACTTACACACCAGTATCTCTACTTACACACCAGTATCACTACTTACACACCAGTATCACTACTTACACACCAGTATCACTACTTACACACCAGTATCACTACTTACACACCAGTATCTCTACTTACACACCAGTATCACTACTTACACACCAGTATCACTACTTACACACCAGTATCACTACTTACACACCAGTATCACTACTTACACACCAGTATCACTACTTACACACCAGTATCACTACTTACACACCAGTAATCACTACTTACACACCAGTAATCACTACTTACACACCAGTAATCACTACTTACACACCAGTAATCACTACTTACACACCAGTAATCACTACTTACACACCAGTAATCACTACTTACACACCAGTATCACTACTTACACACCAGTAATCACTACTTACACACCAGTAATCACTACTTGCACACCAGTAATCACTACTTACACACCAGTAATCACTACTTACACACCAGTAATCACTACTTACACGCCAGTAATCACTACTTACACACCAGTATCACTACTTACACATCAGTATCACTACTTACACACCAGTATCACTACTTACACACCAGTATCACTACTTACACACCAGTAATCACTACTTGCACACCTTCATCTGCTCATCATCTGCTCATCTGTCACTCCAGTGTTAATCTGCTAAATTGTAATTACTTCAACTATGGCCTATTTATTGTTTTACCACCTCATGCCATTTGCACACACTGTATATAGAATTTCTTTTTTTTCTATTGTGTTATTGACTGTATGTGTTGTTTATGTGTAACTCTGTGTTGTTTGTGTCGCACTCCTTTGCTTTATCTTGGCCAGGTCGCAGTTGAAGATGAGCATTTGTTCTTAACTGGCTTACCTGTTAAATTAAGAAATAACCCCCACTGGGTTATTACTAGCCCCCACAACTGGGTTATTACTAGCCCCCCAACTGGGTTATTAATAGCCCCCCCCGCAAATGGGTTATTACTAGCCCCCAACTGGGTTATTACTAGCCCCCAAACTGGGTTATTACTAGCCCCCAAATGGGTTATTACTAGCCCCCCAACTGGGTTATTACCGGCCCCCAAAATGGGTTATTACCAGCCCCCCAGTTATTACTCCCCCTCCCCCCCAACTGGGTTATTACTCCCCCATCCCCCACCAACTGGGTTATTACTAGCCCCCAACTGGGTTATTACTAGCCCCGCAAATGGGTTATTACTAGCCCCCCAACTGGGTTATTACCGCCCCCAACCGGGTTATTGCCCCCCCATGGGTTATTGGCCCCCCCCCAATTACTAGCCCCAAAATGGGTTATTAACTGGGTTATTACCCCCACATGGGTTATTACTAGCCCCCCCACTGGGTTATTACCGCCTGCCCCCCCACCGGGTTATTACCGGCCCCTCCAACTGGGTTATTATCCCCCCAACTGGGTTATTACCGCCCCCCAACTGGGTTATTACTAGCCCTTCACAGCTGGATTATTACTAGCCCTTTCCAACCGGGTTATTACTAGCCCCCAACCTGGTTATTGCCGCCCCCCAACTGGGTTATTACTAGCCCCCTCAACTGGGTTATTACTAGCCCCCAACTGGGTCACTACCGGCCCCCCAACCGGGTTATTGCCAGCCCCGCAACTGGGTTATTACCAGCCCCCCCCAACTGGGTTATTACCGGCCCCTCCAACTGGGTTATTACCACCCCTCCCCCCAACTGGGTTATTACTAGCCCTTCCCAACTGGATTATTACTAGCCCTTTCCAACTGGGTTATTACTAGCCCCCAACTGGGTTATTACCCCCCACCCCCCACAGCTGGGTTATTACTAGCCCTTTCCAACCGGGTTATTACTAGCCCTTTCCAACTGGGTTATTACTAGCCCTTCCCAACTGGATTATTAGTAGCCCTTTCCAACTGGGTTATTACTAGCCCCCAACTGGGTTATTACTAGCCCCCCACTGGGTTATTACTAGCCCTTTCCAACTGGGTTATTACTAGCCCCCCCCAAACCGGGTTATTACTAGTCCTTTCCAACTGGGTTATTACTAGCCCCCACCCCGCTGGGTTATTACTAGCCCCTCCAACCGGGTTATTACCAGCCCCCAAACCAGGTTATTACTACCCCCCCTAACGGGGTTATTACTAGCCCCCTTAGCTGGGTTATTACTAGCCCTTTCCAACTGGGTTATTACTAGCCCCCACCCCGCTGGGTTATTACTAGCCCCTCCAAACTGGGTTATTACTAGCCCCCACCCCCTGGGTTATTACTAGCCCCCAGCTGGGTTATTACTAGACCCCCGCCCCCACCCCGCTGGGTTATTACTAGCCCCTCCAACCGGGTTATTACTAGCCCCCCAGCTGGGTTATTACTAGACCCCCCCCGCCCCCCACCCCGCTGGGTTATTGCTAGCCCCTCCAACCGGGTTATTACTAGCCCCCCAGCTGGGTTATTACTAGCCCCCATCTGGGTTATTACTAGCCCCCTAACCGGGTTATTACTAGCCCCCTAACCGGGTTATTACCAGCCCCCTAACTGGGTTATTACTAGCCCCCTAACTGGGATATTACTAGCCCCCACCCCGCTGGGTTATTACTAGCCCCTCCAACCCTGTTATTACTAGCCCCCAACTGGGTTATTACTAGCCCTTCCCAACTGGGTTATTACTAGCCCTTCCCAACTGGGTTATTACTAGCCCTTCCCAACTGGGTTATTACTAGCCCTTCCCAACTGGGTTATTACTAGCCCTTCCCAACTGGGTTATTACTAGCCCTTCCCAACTGGGTTATTACTAGCCCTTCCCAACTGGGTTATTACTAGCCCTTCCCAACTGGGTTATTACTACCCGCTGTTACCTTACTGAAAGGACGTAGGAGCTAACAGCTAGCAGTCGACCACAAGATACTTCTCTAGAGCCTCTGAGTTGATGCTAGAGTGTGTTATCATGTTGAACACTCATTACTCATAATGCCCAGAGAGGTTTAAATGAACAAATGGTGAAGCAATTACGCTGGGGGGTGGGTATTATGAGTTCTAAATATGAATCTAATTACGCTGGGGGGGGGTATTATGAGTTCTAAATATGAATCTAATTACGCTGGGGGGGGGGAATGTTATGAGTTCTAAATATGAATCTAATTACGCTGGGGGGAATGTTATGAGTTCTAAATATGAATCTAATTACGCTGGGGGAATGTTATGAGTTCTAAATATGAATCTAATTACGCTGGGGGAATGTTATGAGTTCTAAATATGAATCCACTTAGGCTGTGTTAAGACAGACATTCTGAATATCTCTTTTACGCTGGGGGAATCTCAGGAATCACCCACTTAGGCTGTGTTAAGACTCGCTTCGCTCTCTTTCGCTCTCTTCTCTTTCGCTCGCTCGCTCTCTTTTCGCTCGCTCGCTCTCTTTCGCTCGCTCGCTCTCTTTTCTCTCGCTATGCTCTTTCGCTATGTCGCTCTCTTTCGCTTGCTCTCTTTTCGCTCGCTCTCTTTCTCTCGCTCGCTCTCTTTCTCTCGCTCGCTCTCTTTCTCTGCTCAGCTCTCTTTCGCTCGCTCTTAACGAATCTCTTTTCTTCGCTGCTCTCTTTCTCTCGCTCGCTCTCTTTTCTCGCTCTCTCTTTCTTTTCTTCGCTCGATATATCTTCTTTTCTTCTCTC